>NW_021628936.1:1022011-1070331 GCF_002157705.1 Plasmodium gonderi
AGTGGGGGAAGAGGTGAAAAAAAAAAAAAAAAAAAAAAAAAAGAAAAAAAAAAAAAAAAAAAAAAAAAAAAAACAAAAAAAAAAAAAAAAAAAAAAAAAAAAAAAAAAAAAAAAAAAAAAAAAAAAAAAAAAAAAAAAAACACATTTTCCACTTGTGTGGAATTATTTACATTTTGAAAATTTACAAAAGCTAAAAATTTATTATCACGCCATCCCCAATATTATGTGCATTTTTTTTTGTTTTTGAACTTGTTTTTTTCTCCTCTTTTTATTATCTGTTCCATATAACCTCCTTGTGGGTAGTGTTCATAAAGCTTTTGTGCCTTGTCCTATGTATATAAGTTATGCAGAGTGTTCTTTCTGTGCGTGTTCTCTACAACACAGCTGATCCGCTGATATACATATATGTACAAAGGGGTGCACTAAGTTTTGGACGCCGTTTTGTTGAAAAACTGGAAACCAATAATCTTAATTTTGTTGAACCTCCTTTTCCTTTTATCAGACTCGTTACTTTTGGTCTGTTCAAGTGAATTTGATTCCTGTTCAAGTTCATTGGTGTTTGTGTTATTTTCCAAAGGTATAAATTCATCGTCGACTGTGGGTGTTATGTTATTCTTTGATAATGAATGTTTATTAAATGGATCTACTTTATTCTTAAATTTGGTACCCTCTCTAGAATTATTTAGTTCTTTTTCCTCTAGTTTTTCTTCTCTTTCTAATTTATTATGTGAATTTTTTGATTGCTTCGCACTGAATGATCTTGTAACATTGCTGCTCTCTCGTTTGCATTTGGAATTTGCACCATCATCTATCCTCTTAGGTACAATTGATTCGTTACTGATTCTTCCTGACTTTGTATTTAATTTGTTTTTATAGTTCAACGTGTTCATCGTGCTAATAGATTTCTGTGTGTCAATCGATTTATGCGTGCCAATCGATTTCTGTGTGCCAATCGATTTCTGCGTATTAGTCGAGGTCACCACTCTCCTGGAAATATCTGCACTTTCACACTCATAGTAATCCATATTCGGTGTTGGTTTCCTGGGGAATCTTTCTTTTGATGATTTAACTGTATTCACGGGAGGAGTTTCTTTACCAGATTTTTCATAATCTGACGCACTTATAATTCTATTCAAAAAGGTTTTTTCAACACATTTAACTTTTTCAGATTCGTCTACAAATTCATCTTTAAATAAATTATTTGTTGCCTTAATTTTATAGCAGCGTTTGGTTTTCTCCTTATGATTTCCACTATTTACATTTGGATGTTTATCTTTCATATGATAATTCTTATCCTTGCGGGACTTGTTAACATTATTATCTTCAAAAATAGATTCTGAATTCGCGTAAAAGTTTTTCTCAATAAGTTTTGAATCATCGTCATTTCTCACTCTCGTCTTTTTTTTACAATCATGATAGTGATGAACATTACCCTCGTCTAACAGATTATCGCCATTAATTCTTCTACATTCTTTATGTCCATTTTCCTTTTCATCAATTTTAGACATTTTTTTTTTATTTCTTCTTCTATGTGTAGGTAGATGGGAAGGGCATTTTCCCTTCACTACCCCTGAATGATTATTCACAGATTTTATATTGTTTATCATTTTGGAATGTATTTCATCATTTCCATTTTTTAAACTTAGAATGGTATTTGTTGTCGAACTGAGTGTAATAAAATGTTTACTAACATGCGCATGGTTACTATATGTTCCCTTAATGTCTTTATCATATCTAGTATTACTATATTTTCCCTGAAGAGTATTATCTTCTTTGGTGATTATATAATCTTCTACATATTTCATATAGTGATGTACTGATTTAAAATTCGATTTGGCAATGAGATAATTTGCAATGAATGGAAATTTTCTCGTTAAATAATCAATTGTTATATTGGGTAAAAATAAATGCTTAATTTTAAAAAGCCAACTATGTGTACTTCCAACATTAACAACATATCGGACTTTTGAATTAATATATTTATTATTTTTTAAAAAGCTATTATTTGTGATTTGATATTCTTTATTTATTACTGAATCGATGAAACATTTTTCTAAAAATTCTTTATTTTTGGACAAGTTTTGTTTTTTTTTTTTTTTTCTACTACTTGTGCTCATAATATTATTCCTCATCATGTGACTCACACTGTTATTATTGCTTATATTCTTTTGCATTCCATTGCTGCTATTTATGTTGTCTACTGTGGCAGCAGAATATTGTTTTTTAAATGGTTCCTTATGAACCTCATGATCTACCAATTGCAGGTGCATTGAATATCCTGACATTAAGAAGTTGTGTACTTGCTCCTTCAATTCTTCTGAATTCAATTTTCTGTGAGATACATTCCGTTTGCTTTGTTCCTTTTGGACTGTCTCTGTCGAATTTGTCGCATTTTCCGCTTTTCCCGTTTTTTCCGCATGTCCTGCTTCCTCCTTATTCAAGAGATAACAATTCGGATAGAATGAGAAAGGATAAAAAGTGTTGTTTCTTATTTCTTGTAGTCCTCCATATTTCTTCTCCAGCTGAGTGTCCATTATTTCTTGCCTCAAATAAGACGAATAATTTGCGTCTAGAATTTTTAACTTTTTTGTCATATAAGATGGAGCAAAATTTAAAAATGATTTTCCAAATGTTTTGAATATTTTTGGGGCATCGATTATATACATTCTAAATAATCTACATCTATATTTTGAATTCATAATTTCCAACAATTTCATAAATGTTGACATTGGGAATTTGGATATTGATATCCCTGAACAATCAATAAGAGATATGTAATTTTCAACTTTCCCAGGTATACATAGATATTTTAAAAAGAATTCAAAACAGAAAAAGAATAAATTTGTTAATTCTTCTATATCTAATAATTCAACGGATAGTAAATTTATTATCAAAATGGGTCTACATTTTTTATCTCTTCCATGCCAATATATAACTCCTTTGTTAATATAATTTATAACATCTTTTTCTTCTATTGGTAAAATATTTGATAATCGAAATTCATAATTACTTTGAATTAAATCTAATGCTTTTGGAAAATCAAATTGAGCTGAATACAAATAGCGCAAACACTCATTTTCAAAAAATGCCTTGTTTATTTTTAACGATTTATCTTTGCAATACTTTTTGAATTCACTTATGGCAATTTCCTCTTCTGTGTTGATAAATGTATTATGGAAAATGTACCTCAAATTTGCATTCTCATCATATACATCTTCCTTCTCTGGCTCGAAGAAAAATACATTTTCATCTATCACGTATTCGTTGATTTTCTTTTCAATAATCACTTTTCCCCTTGATATTTCCATTATGCACAATTCGCTATTTCCAATGTCGTCCCCTTGCTTTATAGCTGATTTCCCTTACCTGTGTCTGTTCCGGTGCCGAATTTTCCTACTCATTCAATCAGAGTAACAAATGCGTAATATCTTCAGTTGAACTAGTGACAAGACTATGACACATGGGAGGATCTCGTTAAATGTATTGTGTGTGTCACTCCCCCACAGTGACGCGTATTTTTAGCGCATGTATTGTGATTGCTTTTTTCGTGTCCTATTTCTTCTTTTGCGATTTTTAGTAACTGTTTTACGTTTTTTTTCCTAAAAATTTGAGAAATTGCTGCGAGTTTTTGCGAACTTGTGAATTTTTGAGTATTTACGAATTTGTTGTAAATTTTTTGTAATTTTTTGTAAATTTTTTGTAAATTTTTGTAATTTTTTGTAATTTTTTGTAATTTTTTCGTAATTTGTATGTAATTTTTTGGTGCTTACTTCACAATGTTTTTACACCTTTTACACACTTTTTTGCTTTATTTGATAAACTTAATTTCCAACTTGTTATTCTGTCAAGACTTGTTGTTTCTTTTTTTTTAGCCCCTTCTCTGTTAGTGCAATTGCTATGACAATGATTCACAAGTATCCAAGGTACAAATTGAGCGTTTTAAAAATTTTTTTTTTTTCCCCTTTTTGGAAATATAAGGAAAATTTTGGTAACTCCGTATATATAATAAAGCACACTATTTTGTCACATATATTTTAACATTTATACATTTAAAAAAAAAAAAAAAAAAAGCACAAGTGTAAGCATAAACATGAACATAAGCATACACATGAACATTTGCATAAAGATAAACACAAATGCAAATGTATATATAAAAATATATATAAACTCATAAAAAGAATTCAGATATTGTTACGTGCATAGGGTATAATTTTGGCATTAAAAACAAAATAAAGGTTTTTTTTTTTTTTTTTTTTTTTTTTTTCTACTATTACAAGGTAGTATCTTTACCATTTAAGCATATACATATATGCGCATTAATTATTAATGATTTGTTATACATCAAACATAAATCAAGTGTCGAATGGAGTTGATACATTTTTGTATCATAAATGATATATCTTTAATGTAGCTTTAGTGACCTTAGCCTACTAATGTGTCACTTTTTGATACTTTTATTGGCATTTGTGTTAGACACATTTAATTGAAACTATTAAATGTGCTATTATGTACGAGTCTTCATTTTGAGTACTTATTTTTACATACTCTATATTCTTTTTTTTCTTCTTCTGATATTTAAGGCACGTAATTGAGTCTTCCTATATCATGCTTATGAAAGAGTGTAAAAATTGCATATATATGAACATATATATACACATATACATATACATGCATGGCTTTTTACCCTTTTTTATAAAATCATTTATGTTCAAAATGAATTTCTTACGTTTATAAATGTATATGGTTGTATGTTTGTGTAATAATTTGCAAACGTATAAGTTGTCAGTGTACACACAGAAGTGTATAATCTGATGAGGCACATTGTTTATGATGAAAATAAAATTCACATATTTTTTTCCTTTTTAATCATCTCACTCAGGAATGTGTACATAAAAAGTAAAATGCATTTTCCTTTAATTTAAGATGATATATTGAACAATTTGTTCTACGTAAACGCGTTAAAAAAAAAAAAAAAAAAAAAAAAAAAACAAATGCAAAAAGAAGCAAAAAAAAAAAAGTAAAAAAAAAGGGAAAAAATGTATACATTATTTGCATCAAGCACATAAAAACACGCTTGAATGCAATTAAATTCACATGAAGCTTAAGCACAAATTTTAAGCAACAGCGAAACATGCGCAACTTTCAATTTGTCTAATTTGAGCATGGTGAGCAATTTAGTCAATTTTCCTTTCAAAATTGTCCCCCTGAGCAGTTAAAAGAGGAAAGTTACTCATTAAAATGCACTTGATCATTGAGTCAAGCGATGGACGGGAGGTATGAACTCAGGATGAATAAAACACAAAGAGTTCTCATTAAGTCACACATGTCAAATAAATGCCTTTAACTTGTTTGCTGCATGAATGTTGTGAAGCTTGGGGGAAAACGTGCGACACTGCTTCTATGTTAAAAAAGTCTTGTTTCGTTTTTTTTCCTCTTTCATTTTGTAATTTTGCACTTGAAAATTTTGGGATTTTTTCATTTGCCATTTTCCTTTGCTTTTTTTTCAATTTTGACAATTTTCAAAAAAGTAAAAAATAACACATTTAAAAAAAAAAAAAAAAAAAAATATATCGATAGGCAAAAGAATAAAAATGAAACAATTAACTCCATTTTAACAAGGTACTAAAACACAGCACAATTTTTTTAGATATTCCTTTTTTTCAATACATCAAAATGGACATTTAAAAGGAAATGCACAATCTGTTTTGGTTTCCAATGCGCGTTGTAAAGCTATTTTTTTCACAAACTCTGTAAAGTTCCTTCGTAGGGTGGCACATGCAAAATGTAAGAATTATAGAAAATGCGACGATTGTAAAAAATACACACATATATATATGCATACACATACACAAAAGAGAGAATATTTTCACATTTTTTTTTTTTTTTTTTTTTTTTTCCCAAACTTTCGACAAAATAAAAAAAAAATTAGCAAAATTCAAGTGTCAAGAGATATGGTCGTGTAATGTGTACATTTAGTTTACATGCGAACCACATTTTCATTTTTGTGTCATCATTTTCCATTGTATTTCAACATAAGTTTTTTTTTTTTTTTTTAATTAAACAATAAAAGAAAACAATTTGAGCGAACAGAACAACATGAACCAAATAAACAAAATAAGGAACGTGAACCCATATAAACTAAATAGGCAACAAAAAACCAAGCAAACAAAACAGACTAAATTAAATATTGACGCGTTCAGAAAAAAGATCTACCTATTATAAAATAGATTTAGTGAAAAATGAGAATTTACAACAAAGTCCTTCTCTTCTACATTTTAATTTTACAAGTAATTTTAAAATGCTCAATGAGTTATAAAAAATTTTTTAAAATGCCATCACCACGCATGTGTACATATGCGTAGTTGAAATCAGTACTTGTTCTTAACGAAAAAAAAAAAAAAAAAAGGAAAAAAAAAGGCGAATTCAAATATACTAAAACTATTGTATTAAAGGATAATGTATGTACCTTGTAAAATTAAGCACTTTCCTACATGCAAATTTATCCTAATTTTATATATCTATGAAAAAAAAAAAAATAAAAAAAGTAGAAAACGAATTCGCACTTTAACTACTAAAGAACAGTTCTCACATCCCAATGTACTTGTTTGGGGGTATCATAGTGCAATGTTCCTGAGCTCATAGTTTGCAATGTTGCAATGTTGCAATGTTTTGTTATTCTGTTATGTGGACGTATGTATATAAACGTTTGATCTCAACTACTGAGAGGAAGTGTTAGCAGTGCACTTGATTGAGCACGTTTTATTTGCTACAAAAAAAAAAAAAAAAAAATTCGTAAACATATACGTAAATGAATACACAAACACTTGTGCGAATACATATACAATTCCTTTTAATACAATAAAGGAGGGACCCAGTTGCACCTATGTGTGCAACGTCTTCATTCCTTTTTCCATTTTTTTTTCAAAAGACACATGCATGAATATATTTTAAATTGCAAAAATGTCAATAGGTACACAGCAAAAAATATGGATTTATCAAGAACAGTATGCAAAGAGCTGGAAAAGACACTTTCAGAAATGTAAAGCTGTACAACACCTACAGTGCAAATGAATTGAAAACACATTGTGAAGTAAGACGTGAACAGAAAAAAAAAAAAAAAAATTAATTTTACATTTTTCCATAATGGATTCATCATTTTCGATTTTCCATTGTGAATATTTCATTTTCGATTGTCGATACATCCACTTATTTATGCACACATGCCTAGTCATACGCACTGCGTTTACTTGCACATCAATACAGACATCGAGAGTTGTGTGCACGGGAATTGGCATTGTAAACGGAGTAGGAATTGGAGTAGAAAAATTTTGGGAGAATCTAATATCTGGATATAACTCTATTGACAAAATTAGCAAATTTGACGTAACAGGTATGTCCTGTGGAATAGGTAGCGAAATCGATAAGAAAGACTTCAATCCCTGTGATTATTATACAAACAAAAAAGATGTAAATCGAAATGATGATTGCACTCATTATGCTGTATCCGCAGCAAGACTAGCCATAGATGATGCAAAAATTGATTTACAGAAAATTGATTGCAATAAAGTAGGGACTATTATAGGAAGCGGTATTGGTGGGTTATCTTTTTTAGAAAAAGAAATGAAAACATTGTATGAAAAAGGACATAAAAGAATAAGTCCTTATTTAATACCTGGTATGATAGCAAATACACCAGCAGGTTTTGTATCGATGGAACATAATTTAAGAGGAATTTCACTTGGCATGCTAAGTGCTTGTGCAACATCTGGAAACACCATTGGTGAAGCATATCGTTATATAAAGTATAAAGAATATGATGTCATGGTTTGTGGTGGAACGGAGGCAAGTATTACACCTATAAGTTTTGCAGGGTTTAATGCATTAAGGGCTTTATGCAGTGGATATAATGATACTCCCAAAAAAGGATGTAGGCCTTTTGACTTAAAAAGGAGTGGTTTTGTTATGGGAGAGGGTTCAGGTATTCTAATTTTAGAATCGTATGAGCATGCTGTTAGAAGGAATGCCAAAATATATGGAGAGATTTTAGCATATGCTTCTGAAAGTGATGCATTTCATATGACAGCACCAGAGCCAAGTGGACGGGGTTTGAGTAATTCTATCCTTAAGGCAATCAGAAATGCAAATATAAATATATCCGATGTTAAGTATGTGAATGCACATGGGACATCAACTAACTTAAATGACAAAATTGAAACAAAAGTATTAAAAAATGTTTTTAAAGATCATGCCTATAAATTACATATATCTTCTACCAAAAGTATGACTGGTCATTGTATAGGAGCTGCGGGTGCAATTGAATCAATCGTATGCTTAAAAGCAATGCAAACAAATGTTATACCACCAACTATTAATTATGAACATAAAGATATTGAATGCGATTTAAATTATACACCCAACAAATGTTTGCACGCCAAAGAAAATATAGACATTGCATTAAATACAAATTTGGGTTTCGGTGGACACAACACAGCATTATTATTCAGAAAAATTACACAATGAGGTGATTCCACATGTTTCGTTAAGGTTCTCTGTCCCCGTCAGATATAAAATGATGCTGCTTTGTGAAGTTTTTTTTTTTTTTTTTTATTCCTATTTTTATTCTTATTTTTTTCTATATTATTTTTATTTTTATTTTATTTTTTTTTTTTTGTATTACACATTATTGGGAAATATATTTCCCTACGTGTTTGCTATCCTCTGGGAACCATTTTATTTTTCATAAACCCATGATAAAAATTTTCATCACATGCATTTTATAATCGAATCAACATGTCCCATTTCACCTTCCCATTTAAGTATTGTGTGCCGTATGTACCATTTTATATTTTTACAGATTAATTTTTTTAAAAAAGATGGCATTCATATTTTATTCTTTATTTTAGTCTATCCTATTCATTTCATTATATATTATTCTTTTTATATTGTTTATTTATTTATTTTTTTTTTTTTTATTTATTGCTGAAGTGTTTACAAATAATTTATTCACTATAACTAATTTATAAAGAGAGACATATAATCTCTGGAATCCTTGACTGGTTTTTCATTCGCGTGACAGAGGATAAGAAGCCATAAAACAAAGAACACAAAAATAAAAAAATAAAATAAATAAATAAAACGTGTTCGTGCTTTACGTGTTTGCCAAATAGGAGCCTATATATATATATATATATGGTTCCCTTTTTGTGGGCCAAGGCTTTTCTACAATTTTTCTTTTTTTCTTTTTTTTTTCTCACCTGTTTCCATTTGTTTTTTCTCTTTTTCTTTTTTGTAACATATCGCTCCACTATCACATGACACAATTGAGGACCATTTATAGCGAGATAGGGGAAATTTTTTTAAGTGCCTTAAAATTGAGGGATGAAATTTATTCTACACAATAACAAAATTCCAGTAATTGCCAAAAAGCGAAGAAATATTTTCTTTCAATTTAAAAAAGGGGTGCACAGGTCCTATATTTTTATAGGCAAATTGTTCAATTACCTTTTTGTTACAAGAAACAAAGTCCTACCAATTTAGCCATGTATTTGTTTATGGTGTAAAATACATATATATCTCTTTCGAGGGACCAATATGTTTTTTTTTTTTTTTTTTTTTTTTTTCTATTTTGTGTTTTCCCACCTTTTGGGCTATATCTATCGTTGTATCCTGTTTACTTACACGTTCTATAGCAAATACATCGAATTATCTACAAGTGAGATTGAACAAGGGACTTTTTTTGGATCATATATGTAAGAGGGAGAAGTTTTAATAAAAAAAAAAAAAAAAAAACATGTATTCACATATATGTTTTTATTTTATTTGACATTGTGCATATAACTACGTGCGAAAAATTAAGAAGACGTGAGATAAGGAGCACAATATATTCCTTAAAAAATTTGGTGTATTCAGGTAATATACACGGAAAAACACACATACCAAGGTGTAAAAATGAAAAAAATAAAATTAAACATTACAAGAGAAGAGGACAACTTGCAGAGTAACATATACTATGTGTGCGAGAAAAATATATTAATATCGAGACTAAATTTGACGATAAATTGTGATGAAAATAATATTGAAGATGATGAAATAGTGGAAACCAATAAAATAGAAATAAATAACAATAGTAACATAGATAAAAGGGAAAAAAAGGAAAAATGTTTTAACATAAAAATATCATATAGCGATGAATTAAATAACCTTTATTTAAACAATGTAATAAATAATTTATATGATTATATTTTTGAAAGCAAAACAAATGATTTTAATATAAATAAAAACCACCGTTGGCATGTGTTTATAAATATGTACATATATGAGTATACCCCATATATATATGACCATATCTGTAATGTAATAAATGTACATCTGTCTCTTCTGCTAATTCCGTTGTGTTTCTATGACTTCGATCACAAGTGGTATAGGTGTATTAAAAGTTATGAGGAGTTGGAGAAATTGTTATCTGTAAGTAGTAGCAGCAATGATGGGAAATTAAATGAGGATTCAAGTGAGTGTACACATTTAAATGGTGACACATTGAATGATCATACAATGAACTGCGAATTTCTACATAAAAAATCCGAGGAGGAAGGAGAAATTCCATCGGACATTTTAATACTAGACAAAAACCAACAAAATAAAAAAATAATAATAAACCAGCTAGAAAACTACAATTTTGATTTATTTGTAGAGATAAAAAATGATGGAGCAGAAGGTGCTGGATTATTCAAAAGAGTGTTAATAAATTTTATTCCTATTTTAAGAACAGTGAACGTAGATGATCAATTTGTTTATGTAATCAAGTTTGTGGAATACCACGATTTTCTTTTAAATACACAAAACATAGATGATTATATATATAATAATATAATTAAGAAATATAAATTTTCAAATTTTACAAAATGTACATTCATTGATAGCTTTCGTTCTATAAAAGGTGCTGATAAATTTGACCTAAATGAAAATTATTACATTCTCTACAATGCTAATAATGCAGCTACTGACGAAACGTCCATTTTGGAAGACTCCAAAGAGACCATCCAGTTTTATTACGACTTCATTTTAAATTATTGCACAGGTTACTTCACAAAGAATTTCGTGAAGTGATTGCAAGGGGGAGAAGTAAGGATACGTGGGAAAAAGTGAATAACTTAGTTGTTGATGTCCCTCCTGTTACTGTGGCAGTGTAAATAGCCATTACCATTGCAGATACCTTGATGGCTGATATGGATGTAGGTTGAATGAGGTTTGCATCTTTTTTAATATATTACACATACTTGGTCACCTATTTGTGATTATTTTTTCTGAGAAGTTCCACAATTCCTACATGGAAGGGAGGAGAAGGGGGGGGGGGGGGATATACATAATGAAATCATATTGTTGTGTACATATGTATGTACGTATGTGTATACATATACATGTGTTCATTCATATGCGAACATATACAAGTGTTTTAACTTGTACATACATTTTTATGTGTATTCGCATGTGCGAAGTTTGTTATTACCAACCCTTACCGAATACGTATATGTTTTTTAACTTTTTTTTTTTTTTTTTTTTTTTTTTACAACGGTTTTGCGTCACCCATGAATTAGGAGATGAACTACTTTTTTTTTTTTTTTTTTTTTTTTTTTGTCAATATAAATCACATATGAATTTAACACTTCCTTTTTTTTTTCTTTTTTTTTGCAAATATCATTTAACATGCTTAAACAAAGTTTCCAAATTGTGTACGTACCTCGGATTTATGTAGGTCCTTAGCATAGGTTCTGACATAATCCACTTTACAGTCGGAATAATAGGAACCTTTTGCCAGCTGGTCTCGATTGACCAAGCACACATACCTGTGGGTGCAAAGACGGGGGAGGAAAAATAAATTAAAATAAAGTAAAATAAAATAAAGTGAAATAAAATAAAGCAAATATATAAACATACGCAAAACTGCATTTCTGTGACTAAAAAAAAAAAAAATGTATATTCGGGCAGAATTTCCCCCCTCTCGTGCAAAAAGTAATCTTACAGAATTGTCTGAGAGCCTTGTAGAGGGGATTTGGAAAAAATTAAATTTTTGGCTAATGCTCGAAACCAGCACTGTTCGTTTCGGAAGAGTTCAGTCCTTACTAAGCCTGGGTTAATGGACACAGCACAGGCCTTCGTTTTTTCATTCTCGAATCTGAAAAGTAATCCCATGTGGATATGCATGGATATGTATATCTATGTGAAGGAGCACATTTTACTTGCATTCGTGTAGTCATCACATAGAGTTGTCTTTTTTTTGTATTTTTTTTTTTTTTTTTTTTTTACCTCCTCTGCAACTGCTGCGTGTAGTAAAGCATACACAACTTTGAAAAGTTATATTCCCTTCGATATATCAAATTTGAATTGGTATTTTTTGTTGAATTTTTTTCACATATAAAATCATAGGTTACGTCCTAAAAGTGGGAGAAAAGGTTGTGATATCGGGAATATTATACAGGGTACATAAATGGTTCCTACTGATTTTTATTTGTAGTAAAAAAAAAAAAATAAAGTAAGTAAAACAACTAACCGACTCTTTGAGCATACTATGAGCTATGCTACTAAGATTTACGACCAGTGTATCCGATGTTATTATTCGCTTATATAACAATTTTGTTAAATAAAAGTGTCCAAAATAGTTAACAAAGAATGTTTTTTCCATTCCATTAATGTACTCAAGTTTTTGGCTCACAATTCCTGCAATTGAACAGGTGCATTTAAAATCATATGTGATAAAACGAGATGGAATTAGATGGAAGGAGATGGGCGGAGATGGAAATAGGTTGAATGAGATGGAAATAGGTTGAATGAGATGGAAATAGATGAAAGAAGATGGAAGGAGATGAAAGTAGATGGACGTAGATGGAAGGAGATGGAAGGAGATGGAAATAGATGGAAGGAGATGGAAATAGATGGACGGAGATGAAAGTAGATGGAATTAGATGGAAGGAGATGGAAATAGATGAAAGAAGATGGAAGGAGATGAAAGTAGATGAAAGTAGATGAAAGTAGATGAAAGTAGATGAAAGTAGATGAAAGTAGAATTGCTAATACAGACTCTGCTGTACATGGGATACGAGGTGCACACTTCTTAGAAAGTCAGGTAAGTGATGTTTTGTGAATGACTTAGAAACATAGTCAGCAAAGCAGTGAATATAATGTTACCGGCATTATTGACTAGAATATCTATTTTGGGAATTTTGCTGAGTATACAGTTGGCACAGTTTTCTATGCTCTTGTAATTTCCCAAATCAAGTTCCACACAATGAATTTTAGCGCTGAACGTGGAGTGGAAGTGAAGAATTAAATGTACATACATGTAACATTACCCATATTAAACACTACAAGAAGAAGATAAATGCATAAGCATTGAAAAAAAACACATATCACTTATTGTATACCTCAGCATATGTTAACAATGCCGTATAAATTATTACTAGGGATATTTCGTGAGAAGATCTGTCTTTACTAATTCCATGTGTTCTACTGATCTGCAGGCCAAAACGATTTCACATCCAAATCTTAAGAATTCCTTTACCGCTGCCATTCCGATTCCTTTGTAACCCCCTGAGTAGGAAAAAAAAAAAAAAAAAAAATTGCAAAAAAAGGGGTACAGCAAAAGTGCAACAAACGAGAAACAAAACGAAAGAATAATCAATGGCAGTACACAGATAGCAATAATGTTCTAATCAAGATAGGACAATAAGTCGAACGGACTCCTCATAGTTACGTACCCGTTACAACGACGCACTTTCCTTTTAACAGTGTTGCATTTTTCATAACCTCTTTACAAGTACCACCAATATTTTTTATGCATAAAATGTAGTAATATGCAACTATAACTGAGATATTTGTGAGATATTCGTAAATTTTACTATCCGTTGAAGATAATTTGGAATACTTTTCAACAAACAAATTTGTCATGGCTTTATGGATGGGTAAAAACCTATATATTAAAGGGTATATATCATTAAAATGATTATTGGAAGACAAGTTGGGGTTGAGAAATAATCTGTTCCTAACTATGACATGTGCTGCAAACACTCAGTAACAATTTAAAAAATGGGTATGACATAACATCAGCAGAAGCAGGGTGATGGATAGATTGATATATAAAATGCGTATCACCATATTACTCCTGAGATTATAAGAAAAATAATAAACCTCTTTAGTGAAGGGTCCGTCAAAATAACCCCTAAAAATGATGTCGCCTTGTTTTTTATTTCCATGTTTTTAATTTCGTAGTTTGTCATTTATTTCATTCATCAATTTTGTGTACTACGTTGGCATTTTGCAGATGTGTCGTTTGTGTGTGTGTGTGTTGTTTTATTTAAAAAGGAAGAAAAGGAAGAAAAGGAAGAAAAGGAAGAAAAGGAAGAAAAACAAAAAAAAAAAAAGTTCGTTAATTCGACGGCGCTTTATTGATAATATTGGAAAATACTTGTGTGTACAGCACATACTTTGAAAGTTTGAAGTTTTCGCAAAAATTGAAAAAATTCCTTTTTCTATGAATGTGGATACGTCGTGTATATACAGATTGGCATAATTCCAAGTACATGTTGACATATGTAGTTTCAAGCATTCAAATGCATCATTTCTGATAAAGCCCTCTGGGTTCCGAATATCTCTCTTTCTCCTTCCTATTCTTGCCTCCATCTCGAAAAAAAAAAAAAAAAAAAAAAAAAAAAAAAAACGGTTGCATCATTTTACTATTTTTTTTTCCCACTATTTTGTTCTTTCCTGTATGCACAGGTTACGTTTAAGAGTGTTTTGGTGTCATGTGTTACGCCCAACGAGTATGCATATATATGTGTATATATATTATACACACGTAATCTTTTTTTTTTTTTTTTTTTTTTTTTTTTTATACGTGACTCGCGTTACGAGCTTTCGGCAAGATTTTTATTTTATTTTTTTTTTTTCTCCCCTTAATTTTTATAGCATGTGCATTATTTTTGCTGTAGATAAACATAAGTGCACAAGTGTATTTTCTTTATCTTTTACAGGGAAGCTTTTCCCCACCTCACCCACTATTGCTCTCTCTCATTTAATTATGTAAATAAATGTATACTTTTGTGCATCTTTTTCTGATTTTATTTTTGTGTCAGATGTCGTGTGCGTTGCAGTCAACTACCTTTTTTTTATATATATTTTTATATTTTTTTGTAGTTTGCTTTTTTTTATTTATTTATTTTTTATTCTTTTATTTTTTATTCATTTATTTTTTACTGTTTACCTGTTTTTTTTATTTTTCCCATCTTTTGAAGTTGCCTTTTTGGTAATATCTTTTATTGCGTCGCTTCTTCAATTGCGTACCCTCCAAATAGTATATTGCACAAGCAAATCACGAAGTTATACGTAAATATATATACGTATTTGTTTTAGATATATATATATACATACACATATACCTGGTTGATTAACCAAATGACTAATTTATTGTTTTTTTTTTTCTTTTTTTTTTTTTTTTTATAACTTATTTTTTTTTAGATGTTTTTTTCTTTTTTTTCCCGCTTCTCCTAGTTTTTTTCATTTTTACTACTTCACGCCTTTTTGCACCTTCCCCGTTTTAATGAATTATGCCTTTATATATTTACTACCCTCACGTAATTACTACGGATTTTACATAAATTGTATGTGCACCTATTTTTTCTTTATTTAAAGAGGAATATGATGTACCAGTACAATTGGGGTTACTACTTTACAAATTTCACTGAGCGCACTTGGAAACCTCGCTAGCGCAATACGTATTACTTACATTTAAAAAAAAATAAAAATAATAAAAATAACACGAACACCTGCACAGATATCAAGTATATACACACACGTATAGCATACACACACGTGAAGCATACACAGTCACTACACATTTTAGTGAAAATATAATAAATGTCAAATGCATTTGATGTTGTAACATTGTGTCATTGTAACCACATGTACATGATTTGTTTATACTTGTATATTACACAAAGGCGATTATAAATACTGCCCATTTTTGCATTTACTTGTTTCTTCAAATAATTATGAAATGTATTTAAATTTCATTCATTAGAGAAATTTTTTTTGACACGATTTATTCTTCCGTTGAATCTTCATTTTTCAATTCACGTGGCTACAGGCTAACTGAATTGCACTGTTATCACTGCTAATAATTCTAGCTTTGAAACTCCAATTCATTTATCACGTTTTCTGAGCGTGAGCAAAATGAATTCCAAGATACTGGAAGTTTTAAATTTGATAGAGGAAAAATCCTTTAAAAAATGTGAAAAAGTAATTACGTCAGGATTGAAAGGAAAGAAGAATGAAAAAATATATTTGTTGTTAAAATGTTTACTTCATTCATATGTGAATGAAATAAAGGAATGCAAAGAAATGTTGGAATCAGTGGATATAGATGACCTGGATGAAAATTCGTTTTATATATTGAGAATAATATTTACAAATCTGAATGAAGGTGGAAATTTAATCAGTTTATATGAACATCAATTGAAAAAAGCGGAATCTAACAAGCATGGAATGATCGTTGATAATGTAAGTAACGATATTATTAGAAGCAGTGGTTCAAAAGTATTGGAGAAACAAAAGATTGTAGATATAGAAATAGTTTTAAAAAATCTCTTTGACTATTGTTTGAATACAAATTTTTTTAAAAAAGGCAGTAATTTGTGTCTAAAATTATACAAAAATACATGTGATTCGAAATATCTGCTTTATAACAGCTACCTTTTATATATGAACAATTCAAATAATAATCCACAAATTTATAATTTGTCTCTAAGTTTTTTAAAAAATTACAAATGTTACAGTAACAATAAAGTTACAGAGAATTTTTCTTTTTTTTTAGTTTTCTTTTTCAATAATATAAAATTAAGAAATTATGAAGAATGTGTCAAAATATTAGAATATGCTAAGAGTAATAATTTCTTTCTGAACCCGTTACAATACCAGGTATATAAATTATATACAAATTTTATTTTTAATAAACTAAATGATTGTATAGATGTGTTAATAAGCTTAATCAAGGAGCTATCTGAAAATAGTGATTACTACATCTTATATATAGATCTTATTATTTACCTACTAAACAAAAATGATAAAGATTTAAAAGTAGAAAATGTTTTCAATCTATACAAAAATGATTTAATGTATTTGGAATTTTTTCAAAAATGTTTAATAAATGTGTGTGTTCAGAAACTTAAAGCATTTCCTCAAAATATTTCTACCTTTTGGAATTGCATTGAAAACAAGGATTCTGATAGTGCAACAAATTCTGAACGATATTTCAAGGATGTTATGAATTTAGTTCTTTCCTTCGATAGAGAAGATAATAACAATATGAATGATAAGGAAAGTTTAAAAGACGATACGGATGAATGCTCATGTCTGTTCGAGAATATAATAAACACATTGGAAAAACTTATTGAAGAATACAAAACGGACGTTATGAAGATATATGAAGAACACGATGTAAAGATATACATCTACATGTTACTTTCCTTTGTCTTAAAGGAAAGTAAAAATTATAATTTATTTTATTCAATTAAGAACCATTTAAGTCTTTTGAAAGACGACATGATAGCCATCCTTATTGTGTTCATAAAAATTGTTTTAAAAAAATTGTATGTAGCAATTAGCACAGAAATGAAAACCATATCATCATTATCATCATCATCATCATCTGTAGATAAAAATGACCCGAAGAAAGAAGTACAAAAAAATGTTCTACAATTTTATAAGCAAATTTACAATTTTGAAAAATTATTATACGTATTGTATAAAAAAGATGTACATGAATCTTTTAACCGTATTTTTTCCATGTTCATACAAGTAACCAATAATATGGATTTAAAACTTCGAGATGATAACTTTGTTGTGCTTCTAGTCGAAATGGCGTTATATCTAGACAAACACAACCTCTGTCAATGTGAACAAAAGTGTAATCTTGATGATGATGCAACGCACATGTACAATTTGTTAAATGAAAAATCTGATAGTCTCAACCTTCGAAAGTGTAAAACGGTGGATGAATTTTTGGGTCCAATTGGAATTTACGATTGTGCAAAGGATTGTAAGATCACAACAAATAGTTTAGAAAAAAAAGACGAGGTGGAAAGCATAGATAAGAGTACAACCATAGGAGCTCCTTACATCCCAAATATCACAAATGAGACTACAAATATTTTTGACATTAATAGTGTAGAGAAAAACGAAAGGAATATACCCATGATCAATAGATCGTACTATATTGCTGCCCTGAGTGTATTGAAATATTCATATAATTATCGCATACGAATGACAGAAAAGGAGAATGAGGAAAAGAAAGTGAAACCTATATTAAACAATGATTATATAAATGTAGTAGTTCTAATGATATATTTGAATAATGTGATTGGAAATTTTACCAAGTTTTCAACTTTGATAGAAAAGTTAAATATTAAGAATATCCAGTTGATAACATATTCACCCATTTTGTTTATTCATACTTATAATTATTCCTACTTTAGTTATGCAGAAAATTTGTTAAAAAACATTTTAAATTATTACAATGTACAGCAGGGGAATTTGAAAAGTTCAGTTTCGAAATGCTTTCAAAATAATTCCATTTTTAAAGTGAACGAAATTGTGAATGCTTATTTTTTAAATTCTTCAAATATTATTTTTTATTTTATTAAGTTGTTGTACATTTTTAAAAAACAGTTAGATGCATCCCGAGTGGGATTCTATTTCAATCTCTTTGGAAGTGTAAAAAAGGACTATCCGATTCATAATGAGCATTGTACCAAATTTCCTCCTATGAATAATGGAGGAAAGGGTAACAACATGAGTAGAAATCGAAATGAAAAATTGAATGGAATCAAGAAGGCAACGAGTGTTCTAGAAGCATTAAACCATCAGAAGGAGAAAACTACCATCCATACAGATGTAGATGTAGAAGAAAAAAACAAGTTAAATGGTACGAATGTGAGATGTACAAATCAGAACAAGGATAATAAATTTACTTATGCTTCTATAAAAAACGATTTTCTAAATATGCTAAAAAAAATGAATGAAGATATACTGGACGAGGAACACAACTTTAAAAATTACTACTCGAAATTGATGCTAGACAAATTTAATTTCCTGACAATTGATAATCAAACGATTTTAATAAAATATAATATCCCATCATTTCGATTCACATTGTACAAATCGTTTGACACGTTCTTTTACAACCATATGCTTTATGAAACGCTAAATCCAGTAGAAGAATTTCAGTTCTTAAAGGACATTAAAATTTTGAACACAACAGAAGCGAATAGTGTTAATTTGCTGAAAGATATAAAGACAGTATATCCAATGATCATGTTATCTAGCTTTTACAATTTGAAGGGTAGTGTATACGTAACAAGCCATGAAAACATACTTGATTATAAAAATATGGGTGATGTGTTACAACATAGTGGTAGAAATGTCTCTCAAGATTCAGGCATGAGTAGTTTCTTCAAGAATACTAAAGAGAGTTGTAAAAACACAAGCAATCATAACAATGATGATGATAACAATGATGATAATAATAATATCATGAGCACTTGTGGCCGTAATGGAAATGATATTTCTTATGAAAAGATAAAAGAACATGCTGATTACAGTGTCGTAGATCATGAAATTAACTTTTTCACAAACAATAACATTTATGTAAGCTTTGACAAGGATAATTATAATTATAGAAATAAATATATTTTCAAATGGAAGAATAAACCAAAATTCCAATTTAATGAAAATTCTTTTACCTCCCCTTTTAATACATGCTTAACTGAATTATTCAATTATCCTATTCAGACCTTATACCTGAATGCTATTATTTTAAATACAGTTATGTATTTATTCCATAAGTCCTTTTATTTTTATTCATTTTCGGATGAATCTAAAAAGTTAAAGCTAATGAATAAGTCCAAATGTGCCTTTTTGTACCTTACATATATTATCTCTTACTACCAACTGACGGAGAGTCTAAATGAAGATGAATCTCTTTATTTACAAAAAGAATTAGATGAATTCACGATTGATGAAGAAATTTTATCCTTCAGAAGGGAAAGCGGTATTGTTAATCATAACGAGAGTGCGAATGGTAGTAATTCTGTCGAATCTTCTGTTGGTATTGTGAAAAAGACAAAAACATGTGTAGCAGCAGCACCGTCAACCAAAGATTCTGTCCTAATCGACCCCGTCTTTAAAAAAAAATATGGCGAAGAAATATTCAAAAGGTATAATATTATGCAAGCAGCATACCACAATGACATATATAGCAAGAGTGCTGCCTTATATTATAAAAGTTTATTATTAAATTTAAACATGTACTTAAGAATCTTGGCAGGAGACAAAAACATTAAGGAGTTTACTGATAAGCTACAATTTTTAGATAATATTATATACCTCTATATGTCCAATGAATTAAACGTTTTTAAACAGCTTTTAAAAAATGATACATCCTGTCAGATTATCAATTTGTCTTGTTTGTTTAAGCAGTATAATTATGTTGTACATAATATTACGATCTTTACTTTAACAATTCAATCTATTTATAATCAAGGAAAAAAGAAAGTTTCCAGTGAAAATAATATGCTTATCAAAAATTACCTTGTGAAAAAAATTGGCCTACTATCTGACATAAATAAAAACTTGCTTTCTCTTTCCGAGGTGCTAGATAATTACAGCCCAGTAACAACATTGGATGTACTAAAAAATTTTGAATTGGAATTGTTGAACGAAATTGCCGTATCGTGCAAGCAGCACGTTTTGAATTTGTACAATTTGTGTAATGGGAAAGTGCAAATTATAAAGTCTTATTTGTAACTCTCTGTGCATGTGCATGGTAGAACCAGAAGTGGGACCTCAAGCAGAACCAAAAGTGGAAACCGAAATGCCATCAAAGGAACGTACTATACCAATGTGCATCAAATCGGCCTTTTTAAACTATACGAATTTTGTAACCTTTCCATACCCACATTTTTAACCCAACTCGAAACATACTTACAATTAACGTAGTTGTTTTTGTACATGTGTGGATAAGGACCTTTTGACATTTTTAATTAACCGCGTTGTATCTTTTAAATAAAAAAAAAAAAAAAAAAATATTCTCCTATATTTTTAATAAAATCTCTGATTTCACAACTGGTTATGCATCCGCCTATTTTAATTAAGAATTTTTTTTTTTTAAATATTTAAAAATTTTTATTTTTATGTTCAAATGAAAGATTTTGCAGCAAAATAAAACTAATATTTGAGTTATTTATTATCACATTCTTTTTTTTTTTACTGTTTTTTACTCTTTAATTGAAACATAAAATTCTACTTGAGCCAACAATATTTGACTCGTTATGCACAGTTTGACAGAAGGAATGGCAGTAAAATAAAATATATATATTTTTTTTTTTAAATGTACTCAATGCTATACTTATATCCTTTGTAACAGGGGAAACATGTGAAAAATGGCTTAATGTAGTCTTTTCGAAATATTAGATATAAAAAAAAAAAAAATGAAACATGAACAAATAAACACATGATCAAATGAAAACATGGAACAATGACAACAAAAGGGAAAGGGAAAATAACTATTCACACTATACTTCACCTCAGATGGATGGGATCAATGAAAAATGTGATGATACACTACACATGTTTTTAAAACTTAAAGCCACACATTGTAAGCGTTATTAAGCAACATATTCATAAAATTGGCATAAATTAAGTGCTTGTCACATTAGTAAAAAAAATTACAACATGCAATTATACCCAGACGGGACACAATTACAGCAATAGATGAAAGCAGAAAAAAATATAATAATATTAAAAAAAAAAAAAAATTGAAGAGAAAATAAAAATATTGAAAATAAAAGAAAATCACTTGAAATGAATCCTACCCCCTGAATGTATTTGTCCTTATATGCGGCATTAACGTTAGAAAAGGAAAAAAATAAATATATGCAAAATGGAAAATACTGTATCAATACGAAATAATGTAAAATATCGAATAACAGGAGGCCAATTTATTTTTTTTTTAGGGGTGCGGCATAATCTTATAATGTCAAAAGGATAGAAGAGAACTTGTTTATCTCATTATACTAGCTTGTTTTTCTTCAAAGATTAAGGTTCATTTATCGCGAAAATTTTCATTTATTCAATGTTAAGAACATTACATAGGTGAAAAGCTCACATATATTATCCAAAAGTCCATTATCTGAAGGGAGAAAGAATGAAAAAAGATAAAGAATGACAACGCTTATTCAGGTGCAATTTTTTGAGCAATGTATGCATTGTATAATTCAGCTTGAAAGGTGGAATGTAAAAAAGAAAAAAAAAATTTAAGAAGGCCCATCCATAAAAGGATGAATCATATATAGCTCCTTTTATCAGCCATTATTTTTTTGACACTTTTAATTTTCCGAAGTTCACTAACCTGTTTCATCATCAGCATGCATTGTTTCCCCCTCATGCTCAAAAAGTTCAAATTTTTTAAAAATACGCTCACTATGATTAGACAATATATCACAATATTCCACAATATTCTTTTCATTGTTTGCTTCATTCTTGAATACTTTTGTTACAAAATAAGCAGTAGCATCATGCGCCCCGTCATATAAGGATTGCAACTTAGTGAACTTTTCTAGCTTTTCATTTTTATCATACTTAGCTATTTTATTTTTTTTTTTTTCTTTTTTTTTTGATAGTTTGGTTTTATTTCTTTTTTTATTTATTCTATCACAATATTTATCCTCTTTGAAATTATTCTTCGTACTTGAAGCATAATGACCTGATTCATTTGCATTGTTTATTAACATTTTTACATGTTCAGATAGCTCATGTTTAGCTTCACTACTTATTTGAAAAAATTTTTCACAAGACTCTTCTGCTCTATATGAATCCTCAGAATTAATACTATGGGTTACACTTCTTGTATTTTTGCTTGAAAACACAACTTCATCTCTTATATCGACTTTTTCACTTAAGTATCTTCTATGTCTTACGTCACTTTCACTTATTTGAAATAATTCTAACCTCTCTACAGGATTGTTATTTAAAAGCCCTTTGCTCCTATTATGATTTTCTCCAAAATATGACTTTGATGATGGTGATTTTTTTACATCATTATAAAAATAAGTTGGCTCCTTTATTTCCCTATTTAGGCCATTATTTATTTTTCCACTTAATGCACGTTCGGAATTATTTCCCCTGCACCTCAAAGCATCACTATTACTTTTAAATTCATTCATTTCTTCTTGTAATATATATCTGCAATATTAAGTTATTAATGATGTTCTTTTTGTTAATTCAACAAATGGGATTTATTAAAAAGGTTGCATATAGAATTTTTTCTTTATTCTATCTTACATAACTTGGGCGTGACATGGACTTATTCAATTTTAGCAGAATTAATTATCATTTGAAATTAATTTTTTTTTTTTTTTTTTTTTCATTTCATTGGAATATAATTCGTTAATGTATAATTTTAGTGATGTGAGTTGTATTTTAGAAAAAAAAAATATTCAAAATGGAAGAAAAAAAAAAAAAAAAAGACAGCCAAAATGAAAACAAGAAAAACTAATATGCTACTTTTGGTAACAATTTTCTGCTTAAATTTCATAGCAAGGAAATTGAAATTTTTCATTCCATTTAGTTTAAATAAAACTTCCAGTTGTGTGTGTCCTATACGCTAAACGAGAGTGATAATTTTTTAAAACTTGTTCTCTGTTGTTGTTTTGTATAAAAAGGGAACCATTATGAATATTTTACAGAATTTTTTTTTTTTTTCTCATGAAAAATAGCTGTTTTGAAAAAAAAAAAAAAAAAAATGTACAAAGATAACAAAATTAACAATAGCTTTAATTTAAGCCCTCAAAGTTCATGTTTCCAAGCAAAAACAAGAAAGGGGGAACATATGTAACATTATTTGATGAAGTATTTATATATGAATGTTCAGAATACTATTATGCCATTGTTCATGATTTTCATAAAGATTTATTTTAAAAATCATTTTTTTATGAACATTCATATTTTTTTTTTTCATTTTATTTTGGAATGTCTAGTTTTTGTAGTCTTCATAAATATTTTCCAAAACGTAGAACTGTTTATGGAAAATATAACGTTATGCCTTAGTCCCTACTTTTTTCTGCTTTTTTTTTTTTTTTTTTTAATTCCAAAAAAAATGAAATGAAAAGGGAAGGCAAACTCATAGAAGAGGATAGACTTATCTTTGTGTGTCTACGTGTGCTGAAATAAGGCATCATTCATGTAGCATTAGAAC
Source organism: Plasmodium gonderi (assembly GCF_002157705.1). Taxonomy (NCBI): domain Eukaryota; phylum Apicomplexa; class Aconoidasida; order Haemosporida; family Plasmodiidae; genus Plasmodium; species Plasmodium gonderi. The sequence continues at coordinate 1,046,310 of NW_021628936.1, forward strand.
GTAGGAAACAAAATGGATAACCTTTTTCCTTGTTTCTTGAAATTTAAAAATTATGAGTTTCACGATTTTAGTTTTTGCGTTTTAATGATACATTAAAAATTACTAAAAATTGGATTAATGTTATTAGCTGCATTTTTCTGTGAAAAAAATTAAAATGAATGTCAACTATACAGAAAAATACAATGATACACATAACACAGCACAAACGAAAAAAAAAATAAAGGTGAGAACAATATGAAATTGTTACAAAAAATGTAGACGGGGGGGCGAGAGCTTTGAAAAAAAAAAAAAAAAAAAAAAAAAAAAAGAACAGATATATAGAGCTATATAAAAAAAAAAAATATATCGGTAAAAAGCATAATGAAGTAGTTTACATTTCAATGGGTACACATTGCTTCACATTATCACAACTTCTGCCTCGCAACGTCACAACTTTAACCTCACATATGATTAAAAAAATGAGAAAAATTAAAGAAGTGGGATAAAAACTCATAGCGTAAATCATGGCAAAAAAAAAAAAAAAAATTAAAAAATCAAGGGAAAAATGCTTCAGCTCTTAATTACAAAAAGGAATTCTTCTTTTGATTTCCTCTATTCGGTGATAATCCCTAGCTTCGCTTAAAAATCAAAAGGTCAGGGATATGGGAGACATATAGTAAAGGAAAAGAGATGCAAACATGGTTTAATGTGTTGTGTTAGGGTGCACGTCAATTTTGATCATAGGGTGGGTTCCTTCTCATGTATCTCAAAGGGATGACATCTCAAGGATCTTTGGTTTCCTGATCCAGGAACTCCAAAAATTGATCGGATATAGTTTTTTCCTGCTGCACACCCTGTATTACATTTTTAATACCCAGAATATCACATAAAATTAGAAATACTTGATTTTTAATGTTAGTAGCTTTTAACGAGTCCCTACTATTTTTTAGCATTTCCATAACTAATTGTTTATCGACATGATTTTCTTGACAGTATTTGGTAAGCTTCTTTTTATCCTCATAAATTTTGGTGCTATGTTCCAATTTTGTTTGCATTACGTTAATATCATTTTGCAGGAATCCTTTTTCGCGAACGACATCTTCTATAATTTTATTTTTGTTATTTATTTCTTTTTTGTATTTTTCCACATCCTCCTTTAGTTTTTGAAATGTGATCATGCGTTCTTTATTTTTAATGATTTCTGACTCCAGATATTTTATCCTATCATTTAGTAGGTCTATTTTAACATTATTTTCTTCTTTCATGGATTTTATAACATTCTTTAAATCAATTTTCATTTCATTTATGCAGAAATCATCCTCTTTGCATTCTGTGAGTGAAACTTTGGGGGGAAAAAATTCGATTATTCTATTTAATTCAGTTCCATATATAGGTTCTTCATTTGTTTTCATAGATTTGTTACAAGATAAATAATTATTTGTATAATTCGGTGGAGTTTCATTATTTTGATAAAAATTGTTTTTATAGTCATCAAGAGAATTGTATGACACATTGTTTTCACAATTCGATCGATGAGTAGCCCGTTTGTTTCCATCTTGCTCTATTATCACTACATCTTTCGTATATTCACTCTGAACATTTCCCTTATCTACACAAGAGTAGAAAGTGTCATATTTTTCATTATATTTTTCATAGTTTTTATGGTTATCATCCTCCCTTTTCGCCGCAGATGAACTATTTAAATGATAATCATTATCATGTCCCGTGCATTTGTAAGTATGCATTTCGTGATGATGTGTATTAATATTTCCATTTGTGATATCTTTTTCGTGGTTCTGATAAGAAACATGAAACGTTTCTTCTTTATATTGAGAAGAGTTGCTCAGCTCCTGTGGTGCAGTTTGATGTGAGTTTATTACCTGCTCTTCGCCTTTGTACTTTAGATTTAAGTGCTTTTCTTCCTTTGTTTCCACCTCATACTGATTTGAATTGTCACTTTTTAAATAGTTCATTTTGTAGTTATGGTTTAGAAAAAGAGTGTCTTTCCTATTATCATGTTCATGTATATTCCCTCCTGCACTTAATATGTTAAGAAAGAGATGATATATGTTATTATCATATTCTTCCTTATTCATATGAATGAACTCCATTTTATCGATAAGATTTATATTTAAAAATTTCGTTAATATGAAAAGGATATATTTATTTATGCATACATAATTTAATAAAAGCAAATCGTTTTTTTCTTCTTTTTCATAAACAGAAATGTTATAATTAATTTGGTATTCATTAACTAGTAGTTGTACTTTTTCATTCTTCAGCAAATTGTTGCATAAATTTATGTTCTTCACAATTTCTTCATATAAAATATTTTTCGTGTCTATTAGATTTTTCTCCTTGTCATCGCCACTACAAGGGGAGGAAATTTTAAATAAAGTATTTTTCAAACTGGACGTAGTTTGAGACAATAGCTTCACACTTGAATTTCCGTAATCTGTTTCTTCTCTTTTTGTTAAATTGTCCTCATCATTTACCCCACTTTTATCATCATTCACACTTAAACATTTCTCATTTAGAAATAACGAATCATCATCATCTGTAAGAATAACATTTTGAATATTTTGCATAGCTTTATTGAACTTATTCCACGCATTTTGCATCTCTCTCTCTTATTTGTTTATTCACAAAAAAAAAAAAAAAAAAAAAAAAAAAAATTAACTACCGTGTACAAATAATTGTGCACGTTTTTCCTTTGCATATATATATATATACTTTTGTTTTATTAATATATTATTAATCATTTATACAACTGATGGAGCACGACTTCTAAATGTAATGTATTCTCTCTCTAACTCTCATCCCTATATATTATGTATATAAAGGGGTATATTTTTCTTAAGTTATGAAAACATTTTCGTACAAATATATTTTCTTTTAAAAGGTAGGAAAGCTTTAAAAAATTACATTTCGACAAAAAAGAAATAAAAACGGCAGTTCTGATATGAGGTCTCGGAACAGGAATTAGTAATGTTCGTGTTCTTTTATATTATTCCTCCCCTTTCTTAGCCTGTAGGGGTTGAAAATTAAGGTTAAAACAATATACATAAATTACTCTTTTTTTTTTTTTTTTCTTTTTTTCCGGATTTTCATCCCTTTTTATGACAATTACAGTTTACATCCACCCCCTGTCCATTCATAACTGGAACGGGTTTAGCGTAAGCTTCCTTGTTTCCATGGGTCGCTCTATGTGTATGTTTTTTTTTCACTCACATCACCCGGCGCGAATAAGGTAATCTCATATGCGTGCGTTGCATGCGTATATGCGTTTATGAATTTATACATTTATGAGTTAATTCGCTTATTTTATTTTATTTTATTTTATTTTTTTTTTCTAGCATTGCTTGAAGAATATATATTCGTTTGAACTGATCAATATAAAGAGGATAAATATTACGCCAATTCATACCCCTTCTTCGAGTAAATTTGATGGGGGAAAAAAAAAAAAAATATAAACTCACATGAGGAATATATTTATAAGTACGTTCTCACAAATACATACATGTTTAGATAAAAGCAAATATATATTAACTTGTACATATATAATATACATCATATAAATGCACATACGGATAAGCACATGTAGGTAATAATATATAGAGGATCAATTTTCACAATATTATTTTTTTTTTTTTTTTTAAAAAGTAGCATAAACAAAAATAACTTTACCAAACTCAGCAAAGGAACAAAATTCCAGAAGACATTTTTTTTTTTTTTTTTTACTAAACTATTAATCAAGTTAAGGTACAATAAGTCACTAAGGAAAGAGTAAAACAAGTGTTTATGAATGTGTATATACGTATACATATACGTCCGTGAGCATACATACTTGAATACTTATAAACTCCATCACATCAATGGTGTTACACATTTTTTTAGGTAAAGACTCTGTCACGGAACACAAGGGAAGGAAAATGGGGAAGGCAAGTATAAAGGACTATGGAAACGTATGCAAATGGTTTAAAAAATTAAGCAATAAAAAATCTATGCCATTATTACCAGAGAACAAGGAAGAGAGATTGAAAAAATTTACCAACTTTTCCTTATATCATATAATGGAAAAGTATGAATTCGTACCCAACCTTCTTCTGCAAACGGAGTATATGTACCCTCTTTTGTATAAAAATCCAGAGGTTTTAAGACAGTCCTACTTTAACCACTACAAGTTTAGTAATATTTCTAATAAGCCCAAGTCATAATAAGCTGATTTAAAAGGTGACAAATGTAACAAATGGGAATTCATTGAACCTGTGTGAAAAAAGGGCATTCCTCGGGAAATTATTGTGTCAACTTGACAGATGATACAAAAAAAAAAAAAAAAAAAAAAAAAGTGCAGAGAATTGGAGAATACTGCTTAACATTTTTTGCTAACTGGTTAACCATGAAGTTGCACATTTTTGGCTAGACAGAATTCTCCTATTCACATTTCATACTATTTCGTACAAAGGGCGCAGAAAAAAAAAAAGAAGAAGCTGTTTGTTTTGTGTATGTGTGTGTTTTATTTTATTACATTTTTTTAAACCGATAAATAATATTTGTGGATGACATTCCTTGTAAAGCATTTCAACCGTTTGTGTTGCGCGCATGCACAGTTTTATAGTTTTGCAAATTTTTTTTTGTATAATAAATACATAATTGGATATATATCCCTCATGAACCCTTTATTAACACCTATTACCACTTATTATCACTACTTTATTATATTAAGCGTAATAAAATGTTCTAATAAAATTTGCTTATAAGCTTTCATTCGAAAAAAAAAAAAAAAAAAAAAAAAAAAAAATATATACACACGCACACATATATATATATATGCTCTGCTTATATATGTACATGTGCGCGCACATACACTACTGATGAAAAAATTCATGTACATAAATCTACAAGGAATGGCAAGCGATCAACACATGTTAACATCTTCCGACGATTGAACAAATTCGCAAATATGTAAGGTGTCGACCTTTTTGATAACTTCGTGTCTGTCACAAACACGCATATGCTGGTTTTTTTTTTTTTTTTTTTTTTTTTTTTTTTTTTATAGCTAATAACATTTACGCTTGGGCAAAGGTCTGTTGGGTGGAAGAGCGCCATGTTTTGAAGTGACGGTAGGACTATGTAAAAACCATTGCAAATATGGTGGCCTCATCGGTACATGGCCCCGTACCGTTCAATTGCTGCGCCACTATTCACCTTGTATATCAAAGTGCTGATCGTTGAGCTGATCATTGAGCTGATCGTGCATGTTGGAACTACCTTGGACTGAATTTCGTTCATCTTTGATGGGTTCATCTTCATTTTGCTGCCTGTTTTCAGCTGTGTTTTCCTGGTGTGTTTGGGCACTGGATGATACAGAAGACAAAAATTCCATAACTTGCGATTTTTTTTGGTAACTTATATTAATTTTGTAACAATTTGGATATTTATTTTTTTGAGGCCAATTGAGAACTATCTCTATAAAATCCCGAATTGCATAGGAAAGATTAAAAGTATTATCATATATATTTTTAAGAAAAAATACAAGTGCTATAAAAAAAGATGAGCAATGATAGAATTTATCCTTTTTATACACGTAAAATTTGGGATACGGTCTTATTTTCAACTCGTTAATTGTTTCTAATTTTTTAAATAAAAGTCTGATTTTGCTTTCAATCCAACCCTTCCATGAATTGTATATAAGTTCATTCGTTGCCATTATTTGAATATGAAGAAAATGTTTATACGATGCAAAGAGGTCTAACGGTTCAAGGATATTCGTCCATATACTATTATTGGCAGAAGCAGCACTAGAACCGTTAGCCGTCGTAACCATTCCATTTATTTGATTCATAAGGAAGTTGACATTTGCACCTGGGTTTAGTTCCATGTAGTTAATAATCGCATGAGCTCTTTTAAACTCATCTATCAGAATACTCCTTGTGCAGTATGTAACATTATGAGTTGAATTCATACAAGGAAAAGCTGGGGTAATAATAGGCATAACATGTAATTTGTCTTTAATATTTTTCTCTGGGTCCCATATAGGAAAATTTTTCAATCCATCGACATTGTTATACTTCTTTATATTTTGTATAAGTACAGGGTATTTCCAATTCCAAATAGAATAAACCCTAAAAAATTTGCATATTAATTGACTAACATTATAATTTGGATACAGCTGACAAACCTTAGCTGTTAATAATGCCCATGATATTCCTCCTAGAAATCCTAAAATGTTACTATATATTCCTCTGTTTTTAGCCCATAATTTAATAAATCTTAGTGTATTTCTAAAATGTTCTTTATTTGGTACAGATGATAATATCAAATCAGCTACTCTTATACCATTTAAAGATCTTACTGTTACTTCATCTAAATTTTTTAAAATATAATCATTGTCCAATGAATAGTAACAATCCTTTAAAGTTCTATATGGCAATGTAGCTAATAACAAATCTATGTCTACATCATCATACATGAACTGAATTATTGGAGTATATGTTTCAGGAAGGGATTGTAACTTACGTACATTTCTATCCTGTTGTAATTTTAAATAGAATTCATTAAAAAAAATTTCTCTTGTTATATTTTGAGGTGCTAAAAATATACAATCGATATCACTATTTGGTGTTATAACTCCTAATCTATAGGAACCAAATGTGTATAAATTTCCATGTATATGTTTTGCATCTTCTTCATTTATTCCTTGATTTATTGATATTTCTATAACAAATTCGTGAAATAATTTATTAATCATACCTAATACTCTTTCTCTTTTTTTTAAAGCATATTCTGTTTCATACAAATTATAACCTTTTAACAATTCTATCACATCATTTGCTTTTTTTAAATCTTCTTCTGTAGGATAATTTAAAGAAATCGGATCTGATACACCATATTCATATTTTTTATTTAACTCTCCTTCCACTCCTGATTCATTATTCAAAATTTCTCTTCTACTATGAAACGACGTATTTTTCCTCCGTCCAATTCCACATTCATCCTCGATGGTCTTATTTAGTGTACATTCAATGTTATAATTTACGTAGGTGTCTTCACTTTCTTCTTTTATTTCACTCAGTTGCAAAAAATCATCAATAGATTCTTTGCTTCTTAAAATGAAGTTACTGCATTCTAGCAGATTTTCGCTTTCGTAAACGGTGTGCATTTTGCAATGCCATACAAATTGGAAACAGCCAAAAATGGCGCGTTAAAAATCAAAAACAGGCGAAAAAAAAAAAAAAAAAAAAAAAAAATCTAAAATGTCTAAATAATCTAAATATTCTATAAAGTATAAATACCCTAAAAGGTATAACACCATAAAAAGTCTAAATACTCTAAAAAGTCTAAAAAAATAAATTTAAAAACAAAGGGAAATATGCTATAATACACTTGTTGACAGCAAAACAAGTAAGCAATGCAGAGGTAGTAGCATGAACAGGATTGAAATAAAGCAGAATGAAGTTGAACTAAATGAGTGACACCCATAATACAAATGGGTAAATAAATATAACATAAAAAAAAAAAAAAAAAAAAAAAATTAAAATAAGTAAAATTAAATAAAATAATATGTCGACTCTTCTTGGAAAGGGAGGTGAGAGAAAAGGCAACACGTTCAAATGGTTAAAATAATTCATAAATCATTCTAAAAAAAAAGATATATACATATTCACATATTGCTTATAATATAATGCTTATGAGAATGGGATTAGTTATAGGAGCACAAGATGGCCTATATGCATATCCAAATGTGTATACACGTATAATTTACAAACATGACGCTTAATCATGCTCATCATTAAAAAGCAGACCTGTTAACAATGCAGGTTAACGGTTAAATTAAAATATTAAATTAGAAAAAAGAAAGGAGAAATATATATATATGTACGTACGTATGTATGCATATATATGTATAAACGAAAAATAAAACGGAAGGCGAATTACATTTCAAAAACAAAGAATATGGCGCGTAAAGCGCACCATTCGAACACGTCGCATAATGAACAGCAGTAGTGAATGTTATTCTTTTTCCTTCTCTAAATAATTATGCATGCGTGAACATAAGAGTGTACATATGTATATATGTATATATATATATATATATATATTGCCTACGTAATAACTGCATAATAAGTACAAATATACAGAGGTATATTATGATAAATGTATACTATGAACGCTGCAAAAAAAAAAAAAATAAATAAAAATAAAAAATGCACAATTTTCCTATTTGCGAAAAGTACCCCTTTGTATGGTCTGCTTTAAGTTAATATCGCATGTCTATGTATATGTCTAAGCGTATATGGTACATGATAGATGTATTTATGTATACTTGGGTCAATCAGTTTAAAGGTATAAAAGTGCATACGTAATATTAAAAATGCATATAAGTGTAAATCATGAAAACTAAAAAAGACTTCTTTTTACGCACAGGTAAATATATCACGTAAGAAAATGGGAGAAAAAGAAATGTTTAGCAAAAGTGGTACGTTATGTATGTATATATAATTTTCGCATATACACATGTACATACATTTGTAACGTATTTTTTTATGAATTATGCACAAAAACATATGTTTTTCTACTGCGCTGAAAAACTTCGACAAACATATACGAAAAAAAGTATTAAATTGAATTTTTGTAATTACGGGAAAATGAAAAAGGTATATATATCCTCACCCACCCAGAAAATGAATTTCATTCTCGCTCTTTTGTCCATACATAACTAGTATGCCTATTTTCTGATCATAGGGTTAAATTAATGTACCCCTTGGGGTATATGTGCGTGGGGGTAAGAATTATACGTATATCTATGTGCGTATAAATGTGCACATATATATATATATATATATATATATACTTACATGAATGCATACCACTTTGCACGTTCAAATAACCCGTACTTGGGTTCAAAATAATAGGCTATGCTTTGTTACAAAATTCCACAAAATGTATAACGTACTACTAACTGCATAGGGAAGGTATATTTTTTTGTCGTTTTTCTTTTCTTCGACAGTTTTATATTTTGTTATAAACATACATATACATACGTGTGCATATTATGTATGCATTCATGTGATGTATACCATCATCCTACTAACAATCAAACAAAATTAGGGATATTTAGCAATCTCATGGATGCAAAAAAAAAAAAAAAAAAAAAAAGGGAAAGGAAAGGAATTGTGTAAAGGGCACGATTTGGGCATACATTTCCTTTTCTTTTCACTGAGAATTAAATTATATATATATATATATATATATATATATATATATATATATATATATATACATATACATACATGTTATACATGTGCTGCTCGTGGCTTTGCTATAACACAAGTTAATTCTCCTTCACTTATTTTCCGTTGAATACGCATTATATATATATATATATATAAACGTTATTAATTCCTCTTTTTTTTTTTCATTTCAGTTTTCTTCATTAATTTATTCCCAATGAGGAAATGAATATATATCTATCTAAACGAGCATACCTATTTAGTTGTACATTATATATTCATTATTCATGTTTATGGATGTATATGCATACTATATATATATACATATATATAATTAGGTAAATGACTTTTTCTTCCCCAACTTACATGCGTATTTTTCTTGTGAGCACCAGGATAAATACAAACTCTATGAATTTATATTTAAAAAAAAAGAAAGGAAAAAAAAAAAAACATTCGCTTCAAATACGCGTGCCCAGATCTGTGCATATAAAAATATAAATGGAGATCACTTTTTATTACGTCAAGGTATTTATTTTCATCTCCACTTGGCCAAAAAAAAAAAAAAAAAAAAAAACATTGGTACTACTACCTAGTACCACGTTTATTTTATTATAAAATAGGAATATGAAAAAGAAGGGGAAAAAATTAAATAAAACAAAATTAAATAAAGCAAAATAAAGCAAAATAAAACAAAATAAAACAAAATAAAACAAAATAAAACAAAATAAAACAAAATAAAACAAAATAAAATATAATAAAATATAATAAAATATAATAAAGTTCGAACAAACCCTTTTATTCTTAATTTTATTATGTATAAAATTAATCTTACATATTGTACACAAATATAACGATTCAGTAATTATTTGAACTTGTCCTTTTTAAAAATAATCCTTACGCTACATACATTATTATTAAGTACACACTGTACTCGTTTCTCATTGAATGTTGCCCCATGAAAGTTTGATTGTTTACGACGTACAAATGTTTTACTGTGGAGAAACATCAACTTTTGACAAAATGAAATATTAACAGACATTATTTCATCTTGTTTAACTGTTTCTTAAGATTGAAGAGATAATAATGGCCAACCATCTGTGTCATATGCCCAACAGAGGGGCGGAAATTGTAAATGTTATTTGGAGGATTTATGTGTTATCAGTTTCTTTTGATGTTATTTTTTTAAACATTCACAAAAGTAAATAAAAAAAAAAAAAAAAAAGGGATAACACGATTCCGGATTTTACACATAAGAGGATGGTATAACGTGTATGAGAAAAAACTTGTTCTTTCACATACGTGTGTAAGTCATTGGAGTTTTTGTAGGTTAATACAACTCATGTGCATGGGGGGGAGATATACAAGTATATTTGAGAAAATGAAAAAAAAAAAAAAAAAAAAACTCAATATCTGAATTGCTCAGATAGAGCACAATAGTATTGTCATTCCAAGAATATCATAAAAAATATGGAAGTACCTTGAATAACTTGAAGCGATTTGCATCGTCAGTTTCATCCCGTAACAAGTGAATATTTTTTTCTATATACTTCCCCTTGTTGACAGCTAAGTAGTTTGACATGAGGGAAAAGAAAAAAATGCGATTGATTTTCTGAAATATATAATTGGGGAATCTATTTAAATACATATTATAATAATTAATGACTATAAAAGCTAAGTAATTTAAGCTTAGAAAATAATATGATCCCCATATGTCATAATCCGCCATACACATTGAAATAATTGAAGAGACTAAAAACAGAAAGGCATACATATAATGAAAATTATTGGTAAAATAGTAACTACCCACTTGTAAGCCCAAATAGTATGATGGAAAAAAAGAAAAAAGCAATGAATGAAATTTTATGTGATACTTTAATATTATATTATATTCTAAATAATTTGATGATACTACTAAAAAGAAGGTTAAAAGAACAGAAAAGCTAGATACTACAGCAAAAAATATTTTAGATGTCTTGGTTAATTTTAAGAAGCACTCGTTAAAATGATTATTTATTACATTTATATGAAATTTGTTTAAGTGATAAAAGAAATCATGGGAAATGTGTTTTCTTTTGTTTTCTTTATTCATCAGTTTATGAGCTAGGTAATTATAAAATAATTTATCATTAAGGAAAAACGGGTAATTATTTTTTGCTACTTCATCTCCTGCCTTCACCTTGTTCACATCAATGGGTTCATCGTTGTTACATAAAATGTTGTAATTAGATTTGTCCACATGGGAGAACCCATCATTTTCCATGTTATTATAAAACATAGTTGCATTATAGTCATTGCTTCTCATCAACTTGCCCATTTTTTTGTTACTTAAACGTTGTTCCTCCGCATAGCGCTGGTAATTTCTAAGAGCATAAATGTTGTCGTAGGAAGGAGGAAATTTGAATCCCCTGAATGTTAGCAATTTCAGCTTTGGTAACATCATTTAAGGTTTCCGTGTATGCCTATGTGGTGGTGGTTGGATTCAATTTGCACATCTTCAATTAAATGTATACTTATGAATGTACGCATAAATCCACACTTATGAACTTGGTTATACGCTTACGTTTTTATTTTATTTTATTTTTTTTTTTTTTTGGTGTGTGAACATTTACACATTTAACCTTCTAATAAATTAAAGCAGCCTCGTTCTATGTTCGCGTAAATTTGATTTTTCCCCTGGGTTACTGTTTTAATTGTCACAACAAGGGGTACAAGAAAGTGTGTGTGTGTGTGTGTGCATGTGGTGGTGGTTCTAGTGGGGGGTTGAAATATGTACATCCATATATGTTCGTTTGCTCATGAGCTCACTTTTGTGCCATTTTACCACATGATATTAAAACTTATGCCGTTTATTACAGTTCCCGTGTATACATAAAAAAAAAAAAAAAAAAAAAAAAAAAACGCACTCTTCTGGTTATGCACATACGCTGGAATAACACAATATTGAAGCTTGTTTTGACCATACTAACGATTCCCTTGTTTTCATTCTCTTAAATGGAATGTGCTAAAAATTGTAGAATGTTTTCTTATTTATTCACTTGTTCACCCGTTTTTGACACACATTTTTTGATTCATAAGTGTTTATAAGGGTATGTATACATATATATATATATATATTTATAGTGCCCTCGTTCTACAACTGTTTTCCACAATAGCTATTTCCATCAAAACTGTTTAACTTTCCTACCCATCCGTTCACCACCTGTAGCGCACGTATACATTTTATTATACCTTTTTATAAATGGGTCAAAATTTGCTTGTCCCATTCGTTCTTTTTATGAACAGTCAGGCAAAAATTTTCTATTTTCCCCATGCTACGTACACCCAAAAAAAAAGAAAAAAATTAATAATAAAAAAAAAAATAAAATAATAATAAAAAAAAAAATAAAAAAAAAAAAAAAAAAAAAAAAAAAAAAAAAAAAAAAAAAAAAAAAAAAAAAAAAAAAAAAAAAACAACGTACTACATATAATATTCAGATTATTTTGATTACTTTTGTTCTTTTAAAAAATTTCCTTTTTTCTGTTATTTTTTTTTTATTTCCTCCTCTATGCACCTAAAATTGTTATAAAGAAGTTTTGTGTTGAATTTTGCGAAATAGCGGCAATGCATAAAAATGTATACATGTATAAAAATATATTTACATACATTTATATATAAATATCCACATGTATATAGATATGTTTTCATCTTTATGTCAATTTTATTCGTAATTTTTTTTTTTTTTTTTTTTTCTGCCTATTACATAATACAGATACCATTATTTGTAACATTTAGTTTGCCATTTATAAAACACCTATTTTTAGATAAATATATCATCCCACTCCACCCTTCAACTCTATACTGTACATATAAAATGTACATTCAAAATTAGTGATGAGTATATGTATTTGTATATATATGTAGATATAACACGTGTATACATGTAAAATAATTTTCTGAAATGCGAACAAACGATGTTGAAGTAAATTTACTTCACTACAGTTTTGCAAGAAAAAATAGGAAATATAACTAACTGCATAGCCACCAAGTTTGAAATGAAGCTATCAACCAAATCAAATAATTAAACGAAACAAATAGAGTTGCACACCCCATCCCCTATTACAACCACCTGCTGAGGTGATTTCCATAACAGTGTTATTCATACACGCAACACATTGTCATAATTTTTCTCTGAAAATATGTAAAACGATTACCTCATCAGTATAATATACCTAAACTATGCCATTTGTTACGCTTTAGCTGAATTCATGTGAATGTAACATACATTCCGTGTCCCTTTCAGATGATTTTGTTTTTTCCTGTTTTTTCATGTTTTTTCCAGTTTTTTCCAGATTTTTCCATTTTTTTCCATTTTTTTCCAATTTTTTTTTCTTGTTTTTTAGCACTTTCCACATTTTTCCCCTTTTATCTTTTTTTTTTTTTTTTTTGCATGTACAAATTTGTAAATGAGAAAAGCATGACTATTGTTACGTTATTCTCCATTTTGCTCATTTTAAACTTTTTTAAAGCAAATTCTGTGGGGTGTAGTTATAAAGAAAGTAACGAAAATGAGGATGTGTGCTGCCATATAAATGTCTTTAAAAATCCCCTACGCTATAAGTGTTACATATTTCAGTTTAATACCCCTAGAAATGACAAGAATAAAAAATGCTGCGAATATTACGTAGAAAAAAGGAAAGAAGACAAGTTATCCAAGTTATATTCCCTACAAGATATTATGAAAAACACGTTGAATGAACAAGACATGGATGACATTAAAGATTTATTCCCAGTATTTAATGAAAAATTATTAAAATTAAATAATAATAATTACAAATTTGGAGGACCAAATAAAGGAAATAGAAATGTAAATGACATTGATGATTTGCTTATCGAGTTTAATAATAAATATTTTAATTTAAAAGACATACAAGTTAATATATTAAATGGAAGCAATAGTAACAAAGAAATGAAGAAAAACGAGAATGATGAAAATTATAATAATTTTGTAAAAGGGGAAAGTAATTACATTAAAAAAAAAAATGAGATATTGCAAAATAGCCCATTCCGTAATGAAAAATGTCTCAAAACATTAAATGGATATAATTGTAAAAAAAGCAATGACAAAGAAAATCATGATGCAGATGAAGAAATAGATTACGAATTGGTAGAATCCATTGGTGAAACACATTATTATTCCAACATTGAACATTTGGATGACACACACCAAAAAGGCAATAGTACTTCCGAAATAGATGAAGAGGAAAAACATATACACGATAGAAATGAAAATGATTATTATAGTAGTGACTATTATAACAGTATGTATGGCACAAATTATCCTAGTGAACATGGCAAATCACCAAGTTCTTCTCTTTTTTACCTCTCCAAAAAATTCTACTTAGTTAATATGTTGTCTAAGAATCCGAAAAAAATTTTGCAGAAATATATCGAATTTAAGGAATATCTATCTAGTTCAGAAGAAAAACTAGAAGACTTTCTTGACAATGAATATTACAGTACAACTCAGACCATAAATTCCATATTATCAGATGATATTCAGAAAACAGTTGAATATGATGAAAAAGGTGATCAACATAGCAATAAAAACAACAGAGGTTTTTTTTCATCCCTTTTTTACGACTTAGTTTCACTCTTTTATTTTCCGAAAAAGAATGTAGAGTTGTAATTAGAAAGTTATTATAATATCTCTACACTATTTGAATTATTTGTATCATGTAAACACTGCACCACCCATCCTGGGTTATTTCCTTAGTATTGTTTCCCAACTCAGTTTTGCTTTTGTGCGTGTTCTATTTTTTCACGTAGATAGATATTCATGATAATACCCCTCGAACAATCGCTTCTTATGTCTTTTACATAACCGTCCCGATAATATACGCCCATCGATTTTTATGTGAAATAAATTTTTTTTTTTTTTTACTATGGCTATTTTGTTCACATATTTTGTAATTTTGAGTCTCTTTTTTTTTTTTTTTTTTTTTTTTACTATGGTTTTTTTTTTCACTTTTTTTTTTTTTTTTTTTTTTTTTTTTTTTTTTTTTTTTTTTTTTCGCAGGTTTTTTTTTTTCTTTTTTTTTAATTTTTTAAGTTTTTTTTTTTTTTTTTTTTTTTTTTTTGAACATGTTAATTATAAGTAATTATTGCACATTTACCTGTATAAAATTTTTGGCAACAATTTTTTTTTCTTTTTTTTAAAATTTATTTGGCTTACCGCATGATAGCTCCCTTTTGGTGTACTGTTTGGCTGATATTTTGCATTCATGTGATGCTTATCTAGTTTTCCATTTTTTCTTGTAACTAGATTATGCCAGAGAAACTTAATTAAAAAAAACTTTCCCTGATTTTGAATAAACTAATTACATGTTATCCATATTTGTCAAAATTCCCCTATATATTTTATAGCCATTTAAATATTTCAAGTTGTGTGGACGGGGGAGAAAATAAGAAAAAAAGAGTAAGAAAATAAATAAATAAATAAATAAAAGAAGTGAAATATAGCATAAAAAAGTGGCATAATGACATAAAAACGTAACATAAAGAGATAAGGTAAAAAACGCATATAATTCTGAACACACGTGGAAGAGGTGCATTCATATTACATATCTTTAACTCATCTCTTGTGAAAAGGGTATGGCATAGCTAATCTCTCCCCACACTACCACCTTGCTCATATGCACACTTGTATTATTATGGATACAATGGAATTTGTAATAAGAAGCTTAGAAAATATGGATACAAATATGAAACACTGATAATTTTAATCGTAACAAAATTTTTCCTGGTCACTTGAGCCAAAATTGCAACATTCATGATTGTTGCCCAGAATTGGAACATGCACAACCATTGTTAATTTTGTTTTTCTTCTTTAAGAATAATTAATATGAGTTCGAAATGGTGATACGAAAGGGTGATATAAGTGCTGGTAATGGAGAATATCAAATTTTCATTTCTCCAACTAGAGCAGGGCGAATTTTATATCTCAACGCTCGTATCAACTGATTTGGGAAATATAAAAAGGGAATACATACATAAATTTGCTCGCATAAAAGAGATGGTATTTTTATAACGCATGGGCATTTTTTATTTTAATATATTTTAACATATATATATTCTTTTTTTTCTTTTTTTTTTTTTCCCACCATCTCGGCTGGTGTGAGGAAACATAGCCAGTTCCGGGTTAAGATCATTTTCTAATAAATTCGTTAGTGGTCACTTGGAACCACAGGGGGATATCTGAATGTACGAGAAAAATAAATGTTTCAGAGATGAAATTATTTAAACAAAAAGTATATAACAGTTTTGCGTTTGGAGATTAGAAGAAAGCAAGGGGAATTGACACACAACATTTTCCCTGTGGAAACAATTATGGGTAATTCATTAAATATATTAAAAGATAATAATGTCACAAAAAAAAAAAAAAAAAAAAAAAAAAATGTAAAGAGAAGAGAGATTGCTCATTCATATATATGGCAGCTTTCCCCCCATCACCCCTGCTTTACATATGTGCATTTATAATATATGGAAAAGGGATTGGTAGACGTAGTTGAGAAAATGAAAAAATGAAATTATTCGCCACTTTAAAAAGAAGCAACGGCATTTTTAAAATACATAGGAGTGAGTATAGCAGAATTTACATACACAACAGCAGTAGTGGTGGTATTAGTAGTGGCATCAGTAGCAACATCAGTAGCAACATCAGTAGCAACATCAGAAACAACATCAGAAGCAACATCAGTAGCAACATCAGAAACAACATCAGTAGCAACATCAGAAACAACATCAGAAGCAACATCAGAAACAACATCAGAAGCAACATCAGAAGCAGGGGTTGTCTCTCCATAAGTTACACGCACCTGCTCCACCTGCTTAAGAAAAAAAAAAAAAATTCAAATGAAGCTAGCTCCCTATACTCTTTCCTGAACACCCTGAGCAAGAGTAAGCAGTATGACACAAAAAGAAGCTTTAACAAAAAAGAAGTAAGAGTTACAAAGGATAATGAACAGATAAATCTATTAGAAGATTGGAAAAAGTTAATCAAAATATACATAAGCTGGTTTCCAGAAATTAGCGATGATAAGTACAAGTCTAAATGCTTTTCCGTGCCAACATATTTGACCATCCATGTGGTGATACCAAGTGGAAACAACACCCTAACAACGAATTTGCAGAAATATGATGAATTTAGTTTTCACACACTTTTGAAAAATCTTCACATAAAGGAGGAACTAAGGTGTAGTAAGCATGTCTTCCATCAACGAGAGCACAAAGAGAAACATCAGTTGGAGCATAATTTGAAAGAGAGAAATCTTGCAAATGGAAATTACTTCGAGGGAGAGGAAGGAAAAGCTGAAGGTGCAATGAAAAAGTCCAAAAAAAAGGAGCCTAAAAAGGAGAGAAAAAAAAAACTTAATCAGAAGGGCGAAACAACCATAGACAATTTAAGTGAAAAAAAAACGAATGAATATCCAAATCAAGAAGAAAAAACATTCCTTTCAAAAAAAAAAAAAAAAAAAAATGACAGTTCAAGTAGTTATGATTTACAGTATGTAATTACAAGGGATCATAGCGGTGCGTATAACACAGTAGAAAGAGTAAGAATTGTTTCTTCTGATGGTTGTGAAGAATATTCCTCAAGGGGGAAACAAGTGCATGACATTCCCAAGCGGAGTGATGAAACAGAAGAAGAAGAAGAAAAACAATGCAAGGCACCGGATGAACTATACGTCGATCAGAAGGGAGGAGGTGAAAGGAGCTACTACTTTTCCTTCAATGTGCTTGAATTGAAAAATAACAAAACTGAGAGGGAAATACTAAATAGATGTATACTTGGGAATTTTTCAGACACAGATAATTTCGTTATGAGACACGAGATAAATGATAACAAGCCTATTCCATTTTTATTCATTGTGTACGATTATAAAACTATGATACATTTGTTTAATAATATAAAATTGAAATTACCAAATATGAGTAATGTGTTTGATATATATATAATTAGCTCGTTATTGCAACTTGTCCAAAGGGGTGAAAAACTACAAAATGTGTTTTGTGAGTTTAAGGATCAGGTTGGGAGAAGTGTGACTAGGACTCAATCCATTACGTCAGAATTAAACTTATCTGAAATGTCATCTCATGGAATGTGCCATTTTTCCACTATGCCTCCCGAATTTTCAGATGTCATTTCTGGAAAATATGGAATTTTTGGATGGGGAAAGTATCAGAAAATAAAACTCCAATATGAGAGAGAGAAGGGCTATTCTTACTCGGAAGTTGCTAAGCCTGCGGTTTCAAAAAATGATATAATAATAGATGTGCAAAAAAATAAACAAACCGAGTTAAGAAATGTACAAAAAGAGGAAATAATCGAGGATAACGACATAATGTTTACAAAATGTGTAAATCTTGTTAAGAGCGAGAACAAGTTATGCCAAAGTGCAGAGAAGAAATTATCGAAAGTGAAACAAAACCATTTCAGCTTTACCCAAGTAAAGGTAGAGGACAAAAATAGCATCAAAAAATTAGTGTTTGGAAATAAAAGAAGTATGCAAGAAATTACTGAAGAAGATATGATGAGTTATTGTATATCTAGGAATTGCTGTATGATGTTGTTATTCAATTTTTTAATAGCAAAATTTGAAAATAACTTGAATTTGTTAAACATTTATCTAAAAATTGAACAGCCATTAATATTATGTATTAGCGAAATTGAAAAAAGAGGAATTTTCTTAAATAAAAAAAAAATCCAGGAAATTCAGCAAAGTTCTAATGACCCATTAATATATAAAAAAGAAATAGAGCAACTTTGTGAATGTAACATAAATTTGAACTCATCCAAACAAGTGGCATCTTTGATATACAAAAATTTATTAGAGATCACTCTTAACAGCAACATGGGAATAGTAGGGGAACCCACAAATGGCGTAGTGTTACCCGGGGAGACACTGCAAAAAAAAGGTGAACATGCGGCTGGGAGTGGGAAAAGTGGCAAGGCATTATGTCACATTTCTGATGAGTGTCTTCAGAGGAAAGGAAATTTTGAAAACGTAAAAAAAGTGACAAGTCAAGCAGAGGAAGAAGAAGAAGAAGAAGAAGATGAAGAAAAAGAAGATGAAGAAAAAGAAGAAAAAGATCCATGCTCGAGAATTCACAAACGTACAAACAATATCGATGAAGCAAATAGAAGAAAAGTTTTCCAAAACATGAATTTAGTAGGAAATAGGACCATGAAGAATAATTACACTGAGTCAAATATGAACCCATCTTTAACGAGTTGTACATCTGTTAGAAGTGATACAACGAATGACGCTAACTCGATCACTAATTTTAACAACACTATTAATGATATGAAAAGAAGTAAAAAAATTTTCCAAACGAATAATAAAATTTTGAAACTCCTTGTTGATGAAATTGAAAAAAATAAGTACATAGCTGAAAGGGAAAAGGAAAAAATTAAAAAAATTATTAACAACGTAAAATTGTACAGAGAATCTAAGAAGCTTTTTCAGAATTATATAGAGAACTTACCAAAGTTTATACAAAAAGACACCAATAAAGTACATTGCAATTTCAATCAAATAGGTACCTCTACTGGTAGACTCTCTTGTGATCAGCCAAATTTACAGAATATCCACTCAAGATTTCGTTGTGCTGTATCTCTAAAGATGGTAGAAGTGCAAAGGGATGAATCTGGTATCAAAAAGAAATTGAATCATGAATACGCATATCAAGAGAGAGAGAATTTAATCACCTTCGACTATAAACAGATGGAATTGTTCGTTATGGCATACCTCAGTTTCGACACACATCTGTTGAAGATGTTGAACAGTGGGGATGTTTTTGTCGAAACGGCCAAAGTGCTGTTTAGCACTAACGAAGTAACTAGCGAATTGAGAAGGATGACAAAAACGGTTATTTACGGAATTTTATATGGACAGACAGAAAGTGGATTGGCAAGGAGTTTGCTCATAAGTGAAGCATTAGCAAATGATTTGATTTCTAACTTTTTTCAATTTTTCCCGAATGTGTTTAGATTTATGCAGATGCAGAAAATTTTATTAAAAAATATGAACAGAGTGTACACGCTAATAGGAAGAAAAAGATTAATAGAACCCACAATAAAAAATAAGTATAGAATCAGTATGAATACACCAATTCAAGGGTGTGCAGCAGATATTATGAAGTTTGCCCTACTTTCATGTTTTCATATTATGTCATATGATACGTATAAAAATGGGCCACTGCTAGAAATAAATAATTTGAATGAATCTACAATTCAGAAAAATAAAACATTTCTAAAATCAACAAAATTAATTTTACAAGTTCATGACGAATTATTATTTGAAAGTAATAAAAGATCTACAAGCCCTATCATTCATCTATTCAAACCTGTTTTAGAAAATGCATTTTACAATTTAATACAGTACACAAATACATGTGACAGATTGATGTTACTATATGATTATATGCACGATAATATTTCAATACAAACATACATAGAATATTTAGAGCTAGCTAATAATAATGACTGTAATTGGAATATCAATTTGTGTGGTCATAATGATGTGTACAATAATTCTCCCAATATGCTAAAATCAATTTTTGAAAAATTTAATTTTATGTTACCAATTAAGGTAGAAACCGGGGACTATTACAAGGAGTTTTCTTAGCACATTAAATTCTTTTTTTTTTTTTTTTTTTTTTTTTTTGCTTCAATATGAATAAACCCACACATTGTTTAATCATTTATGATGTATTTTTTTTTTTCTTTTTTAAAAAAAAAACGACTCACAAACAGAGGTATTGCATGAACTTATAGTACATATTTCTGCGTAATTTTTCCAAAAGTTCATATGTAGCAACCACACAAAATTGAGCATTCAATTTGTGTTTTTTGTTTGTTCGTTTGGTAGCCCCATTCTCTGTGTGATCGTTTGGGAGGCCTATTTCTCTGTATATTTGTTTTTTGTATTTTATACTCTATACCTTATACTTTGTTTTTATTTTTTTTTAAGTAATTTTTTGTTCAACATTTTATGGACATCTTTTTTTTAAAGCGACACAACTTGAAAAAAAAAAAAAATACGTAATCAAACGAAAAAAAATAAAACTGAATTTCGATATAACAACACGTACATGGAAAAGGCCCAAATGGGATTCCCCCAAACCAAAAGTGTGAAGCCAGATATGTAGACATACACGGACTATATATCTAGTTGTAGAAGAAGAAAATGGGCTGGGAAACAAATAATATGAAATAAAACTCTACTTCATACCATTCTCACGAATGAATGTGTTATTCCTCTAGATTGTACGAAATGTACGTTGATATTGCAAACATGCTAGTGTTTCAAATTGGTGGTGCACACGCCACGTACTATTTTTGTCAGAACTGGTGAAGACACACACATATGCACAGGTGCACGCATGTATGCATGTACAGATGTACGATATTTGTAACTTCTATTTGACCAGGGGGGGGGACACAGTACCCACTTTCCCTTTCTTTAATAGAACTCATTAAATAGTTCGTTGTCAATTGAATTTTCAAAATCCTTTTCAAAAATATCTTTTCTTTGACGTGATGAAAAAAAAGCGTCTTTTTTTTGTGTGTGTGTATCTTCCTTTACGGTTTTTCCCCTTAAATGTTTTTCCAGTTCTAAATCTTCACTCAACTTTTTATTTTCTTCCTTTAATGAATTATTTTCTTCTATTAATCTATTAAGATTACCCTTCAAATTATTCAAGCTAGTAACAAATGTGTCCATTTTGTTGTTTAGAAAATTATACCTTTTTTTTAATTTTATAATTTTGTGTTTCATTAATTTGTTTACATTTTCCAATTCTTCAATTTTTTTATTTTTTAATAAAAGTAAGTTATTTTCCCCCTCGTTAATGTACTGATCCATGTAGGAAAAATTCATAAAGTTTCTTGTTGTCAATTCTTTTAAGTAATATTTGCAGTTTGCACAATCGATGCTCTTTGAATGTAGAACTTCATCATCTGCTTCCTCTATTTTGGCTAACTCTTCCTTCAGGCTACACTCTTTCAGTTGATTTTCATACCACTGAAAAGTGTCATCACTTCTGTTACATCTTCTACCGTTGCTATTACCACTCAAGTAATTCATCATGTCTTCACCATTTAAAGCTTCCTGTTTGCAAGAAGTTAAACCATAAATGTCTTCACCAGGAATAAACTCATCTAATAGTGAGAATTGCGAATCGTTTTCTGCTTCTATACCTGTGTTTAAATCATGGGTGATTTTTTTTTTTTCTTTTTTTTTTTTTTTTCCCTTTTCATTTATCTCCAATTTATGTTGTTTCTTTTTGGAATCAACTGATTGTTCATCACTATTCTTACTTTGCTCATAGACAGGGGTTTTCCTTTTTCCACTTTCAATTCCTTTTGACTTTTTTCCCTCCTCTAATGATACACCGAAGAGGTTCTTCTCATCAATCGTTACTTCTGTTATGTTATTTGTAGCATTTTTTTTATGATTTTGTTTCTTTTTTTCTTTTTGGCTATTTTCATTATCAATCCCTACGGTATCACACATATTGTATTTGTCTCCATATTTCTTGAAATTTATCTTATCACCTGGCTTTGTGTAACCATTGTCATTGTTCGTAATAATCATGTCAAGCATGTCAAACGAAAAGGTGGCACTCATCGATTTCTCAGAGTTCGATACATCTTCACAGTTCCTTGCGTTGTTGCTATGTTCATCCATTACGTTATGTAAAAAGACCTTTTAACCACACACCACCAAAAAAAAAAAAAAAAAAAAAAAAAAAAAAAAAAAATCACACTACTTTGTTTCCTATGCTTACATTACTCATTTTGAATTTTTAAAATTGCAAAGGCAATGTTTTGATCTCGACATTGGATCGATTTACTTGTGCTTAAGTATATAGCATGTATATTAGTCGTGTGATACACTAATGAGTAATATGCATAAATTGTATCATGCTTGTAGATACACAGGTCACTACGTAAGTGTGACCCTGCATGCTTGTGTTTTTCTTGCTTTGTTTTATTTTCCCTTTAACATTGATGTTGAAGTAACTTTTCGATTTATATCTTTTTCTAGATTTCTATCTTACCCTTATCAAGTTCTCATTAGTTCGTTTGCACTACAGGTAACAACTTAGGAAAAAATCTTAGATGCATATTCTTTGGAATGGATTTACGTTTACATAACATACAAATATACATAATAATGACTAATACAGTAATGTCATATTATATGAACCTTTAAGTTGTGCGTGTGTGTGTGTGTGTGTTTTTTTTTCGTTTTTTTTTTTCCTCCCCCCCCTGTTTTTGATTGGAGTCACTCATTTTTAAGAATCCAGAATCGACATTTTTCAAAAGGTAGCTTCCTTCTCCTCTTCTTTTTTATTCTTCCCTTTACAGTGATGTTTTCCCACAGGGAAAACGCGTTTTGAAAATGAAAAAATAAAAGTTTTTTCGTTAAAAGGAACAAGCTACTCTTTCCATAAAAATAAAAATAAATAAAAAAAATAAAGGCAAAAATAATGAAGCAAAATGTGGAGGAAAAAAAGGACAATAACAAGAAAAAGGGTAAAAATATGAATATGTACAATGTTTTGAAGGAGAGCAATGATATAGGAATAAAGGCAAAGGAGTCATAAGAATTCAAATGGTTCCCATAAGTGCAAATTTTACGTCTATGCATTAAAAAAAAAGAAAAAAAAAAAAAAAAAAATTAAAATATTAACTTTAATGTACTTTTTTTTTTTTTTTTTTTTTTTTTTTAAATAAAATTTTTTAAAATTTTTTTTTTTTTTA
>NW_021628936.1:1070350-1298479 GCF_002157705.1 Plasmodium gonderi
CATCATCTTACTAATTTAAAATGATATATATATAATTTAACATAATTAAAACTATGTTTTACACTAGATTAATGTTTTCTCATGTATAATCATATTCTATGTTATATAATAATATTTATAAAGATAGAAACCAAGTGTTGAATAAGAAAATATTAAAGTACTCTGATTAAATAGACTTAGCTAAACTTTCTATTAAAAAAAAAAAAAAAAAAAAAAATAAAGGCAAAAAAAATGAAAAAAAAAGTGGAAGAAAAAAAAGGAAAAAAAAAAAAAAAAAGGTAAAAATAATGAATATATAAAATGTTTTGAAGGAAAAAAATAATAAAGAAAAAAAGAAAAAAGAAGTCATAAAAAAATAAAATAGTACCCATAAAGTAAAAATTTTACGTCTAATCTTTAAAAAAAAAAAAAAAAAAAAAAAAAAAAAATTAAAATATTAACTTTAATGTATTTTTTTTTTTTTTTTTTTTTTTTTGTGCAGCTAAAATTTTTTAAAATTTTATCGTTTTATATGTACGATTAATTTTTCTAGTGCGCATTTTTGCACATTTTTTAAAAACAAACAAAATCACGAATGAGTAATTTAAATTAGGAGTAGCCTTCTTATAACATCCATTATACAAGAAGAGAAAAGAATAAACAACAACAAAAAAAAAAAAAAAAAATTTATAAAAGATAAATAAGAGAGTGAAGAATGCTGTGAAGTAAAACAAATGAGTACATATAAAATTAAGTTAGACCAATTTGGAACATGAGATCAAATGGAATAATCCTATTTTATACAACACCATATATGGTCATTCTTCCAATAAAAAAAAAAAAAAAAAAAAATTGGACAGATCATGTCTTGCGTTAGAATGGAGTGATAAATTTCCTCATTTTTTCAATTGCATTAAGGGAGATTAATCCATTTTAATTTTCCTTAAAAAATTGAATAATAAAAAATTGATTGTTCCATCCCCAGCATATGAATGAAATAAATGATCTGAAAAACTGATAGAAATTTTATTTTTCTTTCCAGACTTGCTGAAGGAACATACTTCTGGCACATCAATTGCAAACTCTTTTTCACAAATACAGAACGTGGACAAATCAGCATTTTTACTTATTGCATAATCTAATGTGTAATTTAATCCTTCTATGAATGGAATAATTTTTAAAAACATTCTGGTAAAAAAGCATCTTAAAAAAAATGGTTTTGCCTGAACATTTTTTTTATTTGAAATAATTTTAATTTCAAATAATTTGTTAAAAATGTAATACTGTGAAAATATATCAAGCATTATATGATAAAAAGTAAAAATAAAAATGGCAAATATAAATCCTAACAACACATCAGACGTATAATGTATAAATCCAATAATTATTAGTGCATAAATGAAACAACAAAAGAATGCTATCACTGTTTTCAGTATGATATTGTTCATGTAAAAAAGAGAAAATAGTAAAAATATGGTAGTTGAAAAAGAATGACCAGATATAATTAAATCTGAACATACATAAACTAAATTCATATTTATTTTAGCTACTTGCAATAAATTGAACGCAAAATTCCCACGTTCCAGAGGCACACACGTTTCTAATGTGGCTGGTAGTGAAGTAACATACACAAGTATGCCTCTTAAAATATAAAAAAAACCAAGCATATATAAAAATCGACAAATTATAGCGATAGACAAAAATATACTATTAAACAAAATTAACTGAATAAAGGTTAATGTTAACAAAGCTATTAAATTATTTGACAGATTATATGAAATCCACCTTGGTGGATATTCAAAGAAAGTGTGTATTCGATCATGCAATGGTGTAGTGTACGTTTTATAATACGAATCACTGTATATCATAAAAAAACCTTGTATGAACAATGAGATAAACAAAAATACTAGTGCGATTGAAAATTTGATGACTAATATCTTGAATAATTTCCATTTTGTTAAATTGTGTTCGTTACTTGGTTTTACTTTTTTCGGCATGGGAGAGTTACTCATTTTTACGTCTACATTTATTTTATAATTACCTACGTCTCTGCAATTATTACTATCTTCATTTTCTGTTCCTGAATGTTCAGAAGTTTTTTTTTTAAATTCAGTGGTTATGCTCATTTGGGACACACTCAGGAAGATTTTAACAAAAAGGTAATTTTTTTTTTTTTTTCGTCTACTTCTTAGGGCTGATATTTTATGACTAGTTTACTTGAATCCACTGAAAGATGATCATGATGTTACAAATGTTGCTTAAAATGGTACATGTGTGCACACGACAAATACTCGTTAAAATGAAAAAATTGAATTAACATGATAATATTCTGTTTTCATGTTTTCACTTTTATTTGATTGCACATTAATATGGTCGTAAGCATGGTAAAAAGATACAAAAACAAACAAGAGGGGAAAAAAAAAAGAAAAAAAAAAAAAAAAAGACCGTGAAAATAAGGGGTTCTTTTCGAATATTAGACAAATTACCCACACGTGTAATTATGAATTATTTTATAATATTAAGAACAAAAATTTTAACTCAAAGGAAAGGGTCATAATATTTCCTTGCTCAAATAATTAATCTTGATGAGTTATAAAATTATCTTTTTCACATAACGGCTGCAGGTTTGTACAAAATAAATTCAAGATATATATGTGTGTATAAGAGCGTATAGGTACATATATATATATATATATATATATATGTGCGCATTCATATATTATGTTGTTTTGATTTTATAGTTTTTTTATTTTTGTTTCACATTCGCAATACTAGCTCATGCCAAAAGACGAAAAAAAAAAAAAAAAAAAAAAATGAATACACAAGCACATTTGCATACATGCATTGCATGTAAAAATGTATACGCATAACTTTCATTACATTTTTTAATCCTTAATTTTTTCTTTTTTTTGTTCTTAAAAGTTTAAAATTTTTTGAATTTTAACAAAAAAAATAAGGAAAAAATGGGAAAGAGACACACGAAAAAAAAAAAAAAAAAAAAAATTGTGTACTGGTGTTGAAATGTGCAGATTAACACTTCACAATAAAATGAGACAAAAAAAAAAAAAACAAAAAAAAACATCAGATCAAAAAAGAGGGGAGGAGGCAGAAAAAAAAAATTAGCAATTAGGTCAAATGTGTATACGCACGCATAGAAATCTGCATTCCCATTCAAACATGCATGTCTCAAATTGCATATATATATATATATATATATATATATATATATATATATATTAGAGTTTAAAATAAAAATTAAAAAATACGTCAAATTTAAAAAAATTCATAAAAACATCAAATGAATCAAAACGACATCACATATGTATGAGTACGCGGTGACTGTAAATTTCATATATATGTACATGCTTAGGTACGAGGGATAAATCATTAGACAATGAAAAATTATAAAAAATTATAAAATGTACGGATTGTTAATTTAATAATGTATCAAACGGTGTATACTAATTAGCAACTTTGAGAGATACTTTTTTTTTTCTTTTTTTCTTTTGGAAAGCGAGGTGACGTAGATTGGGTACAGTGAAAAAAAATTAATAAAAAAAAAAGTTAATTACTACTTGTTACTCTTTTTTAAACTGGCAGACAAATTGATGCATGGGGGGTAAACAAGTATGCACATGTGTATAATACATACAAAGGTGGATATATATATATATGTACACACACACATATGTGTGTGTGTGTGTGTGTGTGTTTGTGTGCTTTTATGCAAGCAGGAATTAATTCTTTTTTCTGATTCCACAGAGGTACTTAATTTCGTTTAGTATATTCTTAACGGTTGATGAATCAAAGGTTCCGCTTCCGGCATAAGAATGATAAAAATGATCACTAAAATCGAAATATTCTTCGTTGTTAACAACAGTTGTCTTTTTTACTATGAGACCTTGAGCATTGACTGGCTTACATGAGCAGAAACATTCCTGATGCATGTGGAATATAAGAAATACAGATTGCATGTGTGTGAAACTATATATACTCATATGTACATAAGTATGAACACTTAAGTAAGCTTTGTATATGAATAATTGACACTAGCAACTTAGCTGCTTTTCACAGATTACTTACCCATTCCTTGTTAAAAGAAATTGCCATGTTCAGCCTGTGGTCTAATCCTTCAAGATATCCTATTACGCGAATGAAACAATTGAACAATGAACATCTCTCTACAAAAGAAGATGCGTAATTAGAACTCTAAAAAAGGGCAAAAAGAAAAGGTGTATATAATCAAAAAAACGTATGTATGTGTGTATGTATATAGACTGCACAAAAACTTGGTATTGATGATTTGCGGAGAATTTAATTTTTTTTTTTTTTTTATGCTGCATGATTTAGTCTTTCTCATATGTGTATACGTATAAAAATTGAAAATGCTTTTTTTTTTTCTTTTTCTTTTAGCTGCATGATTAAGTCTTTCTCATATGTGTATACATATAAAAATTGAAAATGCTTTTTTTTTCTTTTTTGTGTGTAGGGGGAATATATTTTGTGATATGTTCAAGCGTTATGCATCAGCTCGCGTGCTGCTGGGTTCTCTCATTCACTATAGAAAAATGGGATGGTTAGCATTTGCATACTCATCACATTCTTCGTGTTTCTCACATTCAGCAGGTTTATCACGTTCATTTCTTTGTATTACTCTGATGGAAAAGGACCTATGTCTGGCATATCGCTTGGCTGCAATTTCCAAAAGGGTGTGATAGAATATAAAAACGGTGGATCCAAAAACGTACCCCATGAGAACATCAACTGTGTAGTGAAATTTTGAAATTACTATCATAGCATAAATAAATAAACAATAAAAAAATAAGATTGTCTTTATGAAAAGTTTCTTTTCATAAAACATCCAAAATAATTTTAAAACGGTGGTAAAAGCTGTATGTCCAGAGATAATCAAATCTGTACATTCATATACTTGTGCGGTAATAATAAGATATGCTGAATATAAATTTTCAAGAATATTTTTATTTCTCAATGGTTGACATGTAGCTATGGGACAAGGTATCGTAGTAACATATATAAATATTGATCTTATAAAATAAATAAAGGATAACATTAATGTTAGTCTAATAAACATGCTTATTGCGAGTATAAATGGAGAAAAAAATCCAAATCTTAACAAGGTGATAATTAAAAAAAATAAAATATTTCCGTTTATAAATTCCGCATTCATAAATAATGGTGCTTCTTTGTACATTTCATGAATTCTATCTTTTAGGGGTTCGTCTCCCATGTTGTAATATGTATCACTTAGTATGATAAAATAACACTGAATAAGTATACTCAATATTATAAATATTATGGCGTATAGTAATCGAATGTATAAAATTTTTAGTATATTTTTTTTTGCGTTGCAATTTTTCACTTCCATAATCCTGATGTTGTGTTCTTCCTTATCACAAGAATCTTCTGTAGATAGGGGAGGGGGTGCGATAGAGGTATGTATAAATGTATGAAAAGAAATACCAAAAAAAAAAAAAAAACAAGGAAGTATACCAATAGGTGGTTACACAGATAGACATACGAATGGACGCGTATGATCTCTTCAACTAGTGTGTGTGCATGAACAGGTGGAGGGGAAGATGGATATAAAGAAAATTCATCATAATTTATAGAGAAAAACCAAACAAATGTAATGTGCCATGTGCACTCCCCGTTCTGTTGCTTCTCTCATTTGTCCCATTTCTCCTGTTTTTGTTGTTCTTCTGGTTGTTCTCACACTTACCCATGTTTTCCAGAATGAAATCATCTTGTACCCCTGAATTCACTAACTGAGTTTCATTCAATATTCTTTCCTTTTTATTAGTAAATGCATCTGTCTGATTATTATCACTATGTTTTTCATCGCTAAATTTTGAATTGTAGTTGTAAATACATTCCATATTCGCTTTTTTTTTTAAATCAATAGAAATATTTATATTGTCATTTTTCATTAAATTTTTTTTTTCATCCTTTTCTTTATTTTGAACTCTCCCTCCATTTTTATAATGTGATTTAGGGTTTCTACTACCATCTGACGGAGGGTGTGCATTTAATTTCCCTTCTATCATTTTTATATATATATATGTTTTTTTTGCTCTTTATTTTATTTTTATCATATTGTTACAGGGGGTGGTAGCGTGTAGGCGTGTGCAGGTCTTATTTGTGAAGGGATTCATTTATATCCAAAACTTCCTATTTTTGTAAGATGTGTTAAATCGATGGTTAATTACCACATGTGTGCAAAAACATATATAGCACATCAAGTTAGTGCCGCTGCTACTGGGAGTTGTGAGAGAGGGAGAGGTGGTACAGAAGAGATCGGTGAGAAAAAAAGAAAAAAGAAAAAAAGAAATTACAATAAGGATGGATGGTAATGAGTTAATTAATAGAATCAGGAAAATGGATATGAATCGATCAAGCTAGAGAGGAAAAGGAAGGTAAAATTATTACAATACTATTATGCTTTAATTGTACTCATTTTATGTGACCCAAAATGGAGAGGTGGAGTATGTGGGAGATTTTGAGGACGAGAAAAAAAAGGAAAAAAAATACATATGTTAAAAATTCGTGTGAAAATGTGTATCTATTTGAATTTTACATTGCTCTTCCGGAATGGCACATAAAAAAATAAAATAAAATGAAATAACATAAAAAGGGGAAGAAGTGACATGAATTGGAGTAAAATCGCGTGACATCCAAATGTAAGAAAACATGTAGGCCGTACAAAAAAAAAAAAAAAAAAAAAAAAAAAAAAAAAAAAAACAAAATTTAAAAAAAAAAAAAAATAAAAAAAAAAGGGAGGAAAAAAAAAAAAAAAAAAAAAAAAAAAAAAAAAAAAAAAACCTAAAGCTTGCAAAACAAATACAGTGAGGAACAACCCTTTTATTCAAACCGTGTTAATAAAAATTAATATCATACGCTGCTTTTGTTACTAATTCTAGTTTTCAGAATTTCTTTCATCTATATCTACGTTTATTTAGGTGGTAATTTGTAGCCAAGGTGTTTATCTTCCGTTGTGTAGCATAAGTGTGTATATATATATAGCATGCGCATATCAGAAAAAAATAAAAAAAAGAAAAGTTGTGAAAGGAATGGGGAAAGAAAAAATGTAAAAAGCAGTAGGTAAAAAGAAATGAGGAAGGAAAGCGAAGGAACAGGCGTGAAATGGAAAAGAAAACGAGAAAAATAGGAAAAAAAGATAAAACGGAAAAAAAAAGGGCAAAAAATGAGAAAAAAAAAAAATAAAATAAAAATGAAAAAAAAGTGAAAATTTTTTTTTTTTTTTTTTTTTTTTTTTACCCCCCATTTCTACTAATATTATGAATAAACGCACAAAAATATCATCAGGAAATTAATGAAAACTTTGATGTTTGTCAGAATTTTCAGAAATCATGTTACACCTCTTCGCTGGATTTTTTTATAAATACTTTTGTTTACGCATTATCTTTTACTTTTCCCCTCGTTCCCCGTCTCCCTCCTCTATTTTTGTGCATAGAAAAAAAGGTAAACTCAGGGAGAGATAGAAAAAGAAAAATTTTCCACAAAAATTACAAATGTGCAAATTTTTTCTGATTAGATAAAGTGATATAGGTGAATTCTTTATCTCTATGTCCAATTTTTTAAACAACATGATATTTTTCCATTTATTTAAGTGCATGTATTTTTTTTTTTTTTTTTTTTTTTTTTTTTTTTTTTTTACACATGTGAATGTTCGTTTATGGGACAAATAAAATTGTTGCTTTTCCATTTTATAATTTGTCCAATATTTCTATTTTGTTCATTTCCCATCCTTGTGAAATTGAATAATCCTAAAAACACGCTATAATTCACCCTAGGCATTTTTTTTGGAGGCACATAATGAAATTCATGCCTAAATACCATATGTGTAACCACAAAAGACAGCTGCTTTTCATTTTAAATGGCCCAGGTAAGTGTGCATAAATAGTTCTTTACACACAATTTAAAATGTTTATTTTGGTTAAAATGGGTGTACATATATATATATATATGTGCATACCTAAGCGAAGCAGTGTGCTTATGCGGGTGCGTATACAAGTACATAGGGTGAGCGTTAAAAATAAGAAAAGAAAAAGGTTATCCTTTTCGTCGTGTCTAAAACACATTTTCCCTTTTTAAGACATCTAAATCTTCATTTGAAAAATAGTTAAGGTGCATTATCGCCTCGTAATCTTCTTTGTTTTTTTCATTTGTTTCCTAAGAATATATTACAATGGGATTTGAAGGTACAAATTAGGTAATTGGAAATGGGTCATAAAATGCAGTTATTGTGCTGTCATTTTTTTTTTTTTTTTTTTTTTTTTTTTAGTTTGGAAAATTCACAAGTTTTGTTCATTATTTTTATTTTTCTTCCATGTTTTCACAATTACTATTAAATCATCAACATCCTTTCTTAATTTTTCAAATTTGTGAAATTTCTTCCTCAATGTATTGTTCAATATTTCGTTTTGATCCACGTTCAATGACTCTTTCCATTTGGATAACTAAGCAAGAGAAGAAACAAGTATTGTTTGTTCTACATATTTTATGATAGGAAATGGATACTAAAAGAGGTGCTAACAAGGGGGGACGTACGAAGGAATATATATTAGTTTGTTCTAAGTATCTTTTATTTTTATTATTATTTCATTTTATTTTTTTAAGCTAAAGACAGTGTAACCTCAAGGTTTCTTATCTCTAGGGCATCGCTCTTCAATTTTATTTTTGTCTCTAAGAAATAGTTCTTCACAAATGTGAGATAAAAAAGGGGAAAACAAAAAAAAAAAAAAAAAGAAAAAAAAAGAGGAAGTTCGGATGTGCAATGTATATATATATTAACAAAGAGTAAAATTTATAACTCATCAGATTCGTAAGTGTAACATAATTCCTCAAGTACAAATAGTTATAAAATCATAAATGTTGCGCACATGTCCACACTTCTCACCTCTAACAATATTCTTTGAAGATATCCATAAAGTTTCATTCTACTATTGGCATAGGCAGTCTTGTACTCTTTGGAAATTTTCGCCAAGAGCATTTTTTTTATGTCGGCTTCCAATTTTAATTCTGTCAGAATTTGTTGTTGTTTTTTTCTTTTTTCTTTTATTTTTTTCGAATTATTTTTTAGCTTTTCATAATCTACTATGTTCTTTTCAAGGATTTCCACATCTTTGTCCAAATGTTCCAACTTTTCTATGTTTTGTAAAAAAGTGAAATGGTAATGGTAAAATGAGAATAATGATTTTGACAGTATACACCTGCATACGGGAGATATACTTAGACGCGTGAAAACTTGGAAAAGTATATAAACCGAGTAATGTGTGAAAAAAAAAAAAAAAAAAATACATTTCTTCTCTCTGCATTACTCTTATGGATCGTTATATCCTTTATTAATTCTTCTAAATGTTTTTTTTTTGAGAGGAACACTTTCTTCTTATTCAGTTTTTCATTCTTTTAACAAGTGAAGAAAAAAATAAAACGTATATTCGCCAATTTACATAAAGGAATATACACGGTGATCACTTCACTACTTATATCAGACATGACAAATAAATTATTTTTTGTGAGATTTGGAAAGAAGAGGAGTCTAGCCTACTGATAGGTGTATTTTTTGAGTACCTGCAAATTTTGAATGATCCCCAATTGATCATCTAGAATTATTTTGAAGTATTCTTGCAAGTTTCGAATTTTTTCATTCTGCTCCGTAAGGATATTTCTTCGTAGCAAAATGTTATCGTTACTGTCATTTTTGATGTTTTTTTTTTTTATTTTATTTTATTTTATTTTTTTTTTTTTTGTGGGAGAGATTTTACTGTTCGCTGTTATTCTCTATGATACTCATCGCTCACATCTCACCACCACTCATCACTATACATCACCCAGAATAACTATTTCAATTGTATTTTCATCTATGTAGCATTTTTAGCAGTACTTGATGGTTTCATTTTTTTCGGATTGCAATTTAAAAATAATCTTTTGCCTCTGCTTGTCTAGTTTTTCCCTTTCCTGTTCGGGAGATTAAAAAAAGAAAAAAAAAAAAAAAAAATTATGATGACGATGAGTGAGCTAGAAGAGAAAAGAGAAAAGACGGGAAAAAAATATCTGTTCTATTTTTGAGTAACGGAAGCAAAAAATTCAGCATGTGAGATATGTCAGCCTATTTCTCCCTCTTTTAACCAATCAACTAGTGTATGTATAACTAACAATGTTAATCTTCTGCGAATAATTGGTCTTTGTTTTTTTAAGACTATTGGTAAACCTCCTATTAATTTCAGCTATCATTTCATTTTGTGATAGGATAATTGAATTTAATTTATTCAAATGTTGGATGCTTGTAACTGTTGCTAATTTCTCGTAATTTTTGTCTTCTTGTTGTTTTTTTTTCTCCTCCCTTTAAAAGTGGTTCAATTGGGGGTGGGGGCGTGCATTTGTGAGTTTAGATATGCAAGTTTAGATATGCGAGTTTAGATGCGCAAGTTTAGATGTGTGTGTTTATTCTTGTGTGTGTTTATTCTTGTGTGAAAATAGAATACTGTAAATTATGATCACGGATACATCTACGACATCAGAAATTGGTTTCCCTCTCCTCTCCCTTTCTGTAAACAGAGTCATGCACGCAGGCTTCTCTACAAGCACACTTCTCAACACGGACACTTCACTACACACAAACTTCTCAACACGCACACTTCTCTGCCATGTTCCCCCATGGGAATTCCCGAAGTTATTCATTTTTTGCCCCACTTACTCTGAAATTTTTGTATGTTCATGCAACTCAATTTCATTTTTTGCCAAGTTGTCTAAAAAGGATTCGTAGCACTTAAGCACAAATTTGTTTATGACATTTTCTACTTTTCTAGAGGACAATGTTTTGTAAGATTTGTTTTCTTCTAATACGATTTCTTTTCTTTTTTGCTCCAGTTTTAGAATCTAAAGAGGGGCAAGAAATATATGGTATATAGATTATCAAAGAAGAGGAAGGAAAATCAAGGGATGGAAATTATCACAACAGAAAACACACCAAGTTGTGATGGTCGTTTTTTTTTTTTTGTTGTTATATTTTATTTTTTTCTCCAATTTTTCATATTGTCATTTGTAATTTTAGTTGCAATAGTCTATCTCCGTTGAGCCCATTTTTCATTTTCCATAAGTTTGATGGATAGAAAAATTTTTTATGTGCACTATTACACACGTTTCTTCACAACAGACCTTTATGTCATGATAACCAAGAAAAACAGTTGAATCTATGTTCTTAATTTTTTCTTTAATATCATCAACGACTTTGTTTTCTGCATTCTGATCTTCGTTTAATTTTTTTAACTGCAATAAGAAATTACGAAAAAGTTTTACCATAAAAATGGGGAAAAATATGGAGACCCCAGAGAAAAAAAAAAAAACATGTTACAAATAGCAACAGTATATAGTCTTGTACCACGTACACCACAGTAGTTACACTTCTAACTTTATGTGCACTTTTGCATGTACATTTCTTGTATGAACAATATGAATTTATTTCTCCATACTTCCTTCAGAAGATTTTTTTTTTCCTCCTTTTTCTTAGTGTTGCTTTTTTTAGTGACTTTCTTCATTTTTCTTTTTTCAATCATTCGGGGTGTACTTCTTAAAACGTGTATACACGTGCCTCAGATGGAGGGGTGAGTGATATCCGAGATGATGAGGTCTATTGTATTTTCTACACAAAACGGAAAGGATTGAAAAATCAACGTGGATGTAAATATAACATTTCCTTTAATGATTCTCATTTCATTTGAGTAATAAATTGTAGATTACTGGAAAATTGTCCCTATACATAGGTAGCTATATGTTCTCACTTTTTTTTTTTTTTTTTTTTTTTTTTTTTTTTTCTGCACTAAGAAATACGCGTCTTTTTGTGCATTGTGGGGTTATATGAATAAGAGTTATTATGAGAATTTAAAAGGCATTTTTTTTTTTTTTTTTTTTTTTTTTTTTTTTTCTTTCAAAAATTAGATGGCAATGAGTTACCCTTTTTGAGACTATTTTATATATATATATATATATATATATATTCGAATATATCACATCGGAGAAAGAAACACATTTTTGTGGAATTCGTCTATAAGACATTTTTTAAAAAATAACAAAAGTACTCGAATTTTCTTAAATGAATAGAGCTGGAATAACCGACGTGATAAAGCAGTAGGAAGCGTTTCCATACAATTTAATTAGAAAATATTTTTTTTTTTTTTCACGATTTCATATTACGCTTTGTAACTTTCCCTTAAGTATATTTTAACACATGGCGTGTAATTATGCTCAAATATAGGATTACATTTCTTTCACGCTCTCTCTTATGGTTTTATTATTTGCGCTCTCAATTTTGTGAATATCGGTTTATGCGTAATGTTTGCATAATGAATCTCGTAAAACACAATTTTTCTGAAACATGAAATGAGTTTTACACAGCAACATTCTCAATTATTTACACATTTTAAAGAATAAGGAAGAGGAGGATATTTGTGACACACAAAAAAAGATGTAGCCTCATTAAGGGTGAAGGGTGTACACATGCAAAAAACCTTACGCAAACATGGGCCAACCTTGTACCCTAAAAAAAAAAAAAAAAAAAAAAAGGGCAGTTTTGGAAACAGGTAAAATGGGGGAAAATTAAAACAAATCCACCTTTTTCACATGCATAAAGAATAAACATAAGGTGTGGTGAGCCACATTTTGAGCGAAAAAGATTCATTTATTTTCGAATTTATTTTATGACATCAACATGTCCAAGGATATAACCACTTCACAACAAGACGCACGTCGTTAGACGCGATAGCACTAGAGGTGCATGTTTTCTCTATGCAAATTATCAATTTGTTTTAGTTCAATTTGAACAAAAAATAAAATAAAAAATAAGAAGAATGTCAAAAAAATTCTAAGTAGAATAAGAGCAAAAATAGATTCTTAATTGTGTCCAAAGATAGTGGTAGTAAAGAGGAAAAAAAAAAAAAAAAAAAAAGAAAAGAAAAAGTATTCATTTAATACAAATATGTAGAACAATTCTGCATGACAACAAAGGGATTATGTACAAAAAAGGAAAAAATCAATTATATAATTCTAATAAAAGAAAAAAAAAAAAAAAAAAAAAAAAAAAAAAAGTGCTAAGTGAATTTTTAATATTACTCCATGATAAATTTTTGATGAAAGTGCATCATTTTGAGTTTTTTTTTTTTTTTTTTTTTTTTTTTTCTCATAAAATTTATGCTCCTTTCGAGCTTAAAATTTTTTTTCCAGTTTTACATCGTGGATGATTTCCTTTTATTAACTTTAAATTGAGGGAAAAAGAAAATAGTTTTCATTAATTTATTTTGTGAAAATTATTTTTCCATTTTGTTAACAATACACATTTTTCCTTCTACGAATTTGTCCATTCACTAATTTCACAAGGTTTATTTCAACTGGTATCTAAATAGCTCCCTAGGTTCTCCATTTTTTTTTTTTTCCTCAATAAATTATTGTACCTTCATTTTACATTTTTTGTTTATATTCGATAAAGATGACATCAACGATAGAAGTCTACATCTTCCTTTTGATGACATGCCTGTTTAATTTGTTGAATCCCTTGGGTAATGCTTTCCAGAGTCCATTCAAAAATAGTACACCAAGTCATGTACCACGTAGTGTCTCAAGTAGTGTATAAAGCAGTACATTTTCAGTTTTTATTTTTATGTGTATGTTTGAAGAGTGGCTCTTCAGGCACTACCATAGACATGACAACGTAACACATTCTTGTCCCTACACACCCAATAAATACAGCGCACGCATACGCGCATACGTGCATACACACATACATATACATATTTATATACATATATCCATACATACGTGTGTAGCCTTTGATTCCTTAAGCAGAAGCACAAAATGTAAGCATGGCTTGAGTCAGAATATTTCTGTGCATGAAGAAAAGCTAAAGCATGCGATTAGTATAATTTTCGATGGAAAATCCTAGTGACGTCAGAATTTTATTCTTTCTTTCCTCCCCGATTTTCCCCTGCTTCTCTCCCTTCCTCTTCCTTTTTTTTTAAAATTTTACACGAAAAATCGGGATTTTGGAATTCCCTTGAGAAGAGGCACTACTTCATGTGAAGAACACAATGAAATGCAAAAATGCTGAGATGGAGAGGTGGATATGTATATATCTCTATCTTATTTTAGCATGACTAATCAGTGTGTGTAGATAATTATTTTTTTATATTTTTTTCCTTTTTCTGGTATAGCCCTGTATGCAGCGCGAAGCCTTAGTTCTTCGGGTAGGTTAAAAAGAAAAAATATAAGACAAAACAAATGAATATAAAATAAAAGAGATGAATGTATGTGCATACACATATATATTACATAAATTTATTGTGTCACATTTCTGAGAATTTCTGCCACATATAAATGCTTTTAACGTTACTTCTTGAATCCATAATTAGATGAACAGGATTCTGTGAACACGAGAAGTAATAAAAACAGGAAGATCCATGCATGACAGGGAAAATTTTAATATGTGGAAATTATGACATAGATAAAATAGGGAAAGAAATAACATATGTGTATTTGTGTTTATGCTTGTATTTATTTATACATCTAGGTGTGTATGTATATGTGCTTATGTATGTGTGTGTATATTTTTTCATTTCCAACTTCTTTCTCCACTTGAGCGCCGAACCTCCCACCTTGCTTTCCTTTGCAGAGACAATAAAACCGATCCTCAATAAAAGCAGTAATCAAAAAGAATAAAAAGAATTTTAAAATAAACAAATAAACAAGCCCATGTTATCTATAGTTAAAAATAAAGCTCAAAAAAAATTAAAAAAAAAAAAAATCTCGAAACATTTTTACCCTCACCCCGATTGTTCTTGCAGAAGGTTTTTTCTCAAAATGAAAAGCATGTAACGAGAAAGGAGCACACATTGTCCATAGTTAATGAAGTAAAAAATCTACCAGACGAGCGTAAAAAATGAAAATGAAACTCCATTTTATTTTTTTCTTCTATAATTTTAGATTACGTACAACGGTACCAAACTCCACATCATTCCACATGTAAGACATTGAACAAATCAATAGATTTTCTCAATGGAAAAAAAATTGCAAAATAAAAAAAAAAAAGAAATAAATCTATTACTTATTCCTTTTCCATCCCCACTTTATTTTTAGATACACGGAAAGAACTATATCCACAAAATGATTTAAGGAGTAAAAATAAAAGAGCACCCATTTGATGAAAATCAAAAGGACTGCTTACATCCCTATAGGCAAAAAAAAAAAAAAAAAAAAAAAATATATAAATATATATATATCCTTAACTTCATATATTTTTAATACCTTTTTAAACATATATCTAGATGATTTATCACGCTCTCATGTAGAATGTAGGAAATAAAAAAAGAAAAAAAAATTGTAATAACCATGCATCCGAAATAATTGTGCACTGGAGAAACGACATTTCCATATTTATGCATCTCAACTTTAGATATAGATTTACACCCATTGTTCAAAGAAAGAGAACGTAATTAGAAAAAAAAAAAAAAAAATTATGATTAAT
Organism: Plasmodium gonderi; assembly: GCF_002157705.1. NCBI lineage: Eukaryota > Apicomplexa > Aconoidasida > Haemosporida > Plasmodiidae > Plasmodium > Plasmodium gonderi. The sequence continues at coordinate 1,085,883 of NW_021628936.1, forward strand.
AATTTAAAAAATGTGTGCCAAATTGATGAAAAAAGTGAAATTACATTTATACATTTTTTTTCATTGATGTTAGCTTTGGATAAGGAACCTGTACCTACCACAAGTAGAAGAAGTAAGAAAGGAAATAAAAAGACATGAATAAGTAATAATAAAAAGCGTGCACCAAAATGAAATCATGATTTTACACATTCCTCCTCCATTTCAGTTTTTGATAAAGAACCTGTACCTTCAACAAGTAGAGGAAGTATGAAAGGAAATAAAAAAACATGAAAGAATAATAATTAAAAGCTTGCACCAATATGAAATCATGATTTTACATTTTCCTCCACCATTTCAGTTTTTGATAATGAGTCTGTATCTTCCACAAGTAGAGGAAGTAAGTGGGATAGCAAAACGACACGAATGAATAATAATTAAAAAAGAGAACCGCAATCATTAAAAGACATAGAAAATAACATGTATCAATTTATTTTGTTCGTCTCAGGTGTAGGAGAAAGCTTCATTCTCCCCTTAAGGAGAATAAGTAAACGAAAACGTAAGTACAGTTATGTTAGTAAAAATTTAATATGTGAATAAAATTTATAATAACAATAAAAGTTGAATTCATTAACTTTTCCTTTTTTCTTCTTAAATATGTTGTTCCGCCCAAGTAACCTTCACTGGTAGAGAAATAAGGGGATAAAAAAAAAAAAAAAAAAAAGAAGAAAGAAGAAGAAGAATAAATGAAGAATAATAAAAATACATTAAACAAAACTCACAATAGCTTCAAGCGCAAACATATAAATGCATATATTTATTTATTTATTTTATTTTATTTTTTGCCATCTATCTGGAATGTAAAATGGAATTTCTTATGACACAAGATTTCGAATTTCCTATGGTAACTCAAAATAAAAACTGAAACTTAATATAATGAAGTGTAGAATAATACACTGTCTACGTAGAGTACCACAATAGTTGATAAAATAAATAAAATAATTTCATGTAGGTTTCAAAAAGATTCATTTTTTTTTTTTTTTTTTCTTCCTTTCTTGATTTTCTCTCTCTTAGGAAGGTATGAACAAAATAAAAAAAAAAAAAATAAATAAAATGAGACACATATTTACAACCTTTTTACTCAAAATGAAAAATTTTAAATGATAATAGAAGAAAAAAGAAAAAATGAGGATAAAAAGAGGAAACAAATAGAGAAAAAAAGAATTTCCCTATTTTTATTTCCACAAAATACACCACGCATGCTGAAGGAAAAAAGACAACGCTCCTTACGGTGTTTTGATAATTTTTATATCGGATATAAAAGCTAAAGGAATACACAGAATATTACAATTAACATTTCGTGTGGTGACATTTTACCGTTTTTTCAATTTGCATCACTTTGTTATTCTCAAATATACTGAACAAATACGTGAAGGAAAAAAAAAAAAAAAAAAAAAAAAAGAGTGAAATAATAAAATTTGAGAGAATTTTAAGAGAATATAAATAGTATCAACATCTAAAATGATAAAAGTGTTGCTATTTATTTTTAGTTTTCTAATTTTCCTTCTTTCTTTTTTTTTTTTTTTTTTTTTTTTTTCTTATTCAAAATAAAACACAAATGTTAGGCTCTGAACATCCCCCCTTTAGACAATATTCTAAATCCTCATGTAAAAAAATAAAAGAGAAGAAAAAAAAATTATTGCACAGTTATTTGGACAGTATATTAGATAGAGATGTTCTAAAGTATTATAAAAAGGAGGCTGTACACCAGAGAAGTCAGGTATAATATTTGCTTCTATTTTTTTTTTTTTTTTTTTTTTTTCTTCTGCACCTAAGTGATAAAAATAAATATTTTTCATCTGCTTGACACATTTAGTGTGTGTGTTTGTGCATGCAGTCTCTTCATTTTGTTACCAATAATTCCTCCTTCATTTGTGTGATTTTTGATCTACATGCATTTTCTTCTGCCCTAATATGTAGGATGAAGTAAGAAAAAAATTAAAGGACGAGGAATGTATACAAACTTATATAATGTCAACAAATGTAATGACATATGATGATTCGGTTAAAATGGAAGATGTCTATTTGAATATATGTAGAAGTTGTAAACATTTCTTTACTGATGAAACGGAATGTTTAGACAGTTCGATTAAGTTATCAATAAATAATGATAAAGTGGAGAAAGGTGAGAACGACCATCCTTCCCTCAAAAAAAGAAAAAAAAAAAAAATAATGACTTGCCTTTTTTTATTTTTTGGGGTCCACACAAATACACAAGCAGAAGTGCTCTTACGTGTACATGTACTATGAATAACATGTGAATCTACATTTTTTTTCAACTTATTTTCCTAACTGAATCCTCATTTCTCCCCCTAATCTATCACCACCCCTTTTGCGTAGTTATTATGGTTCCATTTCTAGGCCTTAAGTATGAGAGAACAAGTAATTAAGAAACATTGGTGATGTAGACATGCGAATAAATGCTCAATTTGATGCATCTATGAATTATGTTTCTCCTGCATATACAACATACAGTGTGTTAGGGTTCGCAGAAGATTACACATAAAAATAGGGATAAGCAGTACATTTGGGGGGGGGGGGGGGTACCAAATGTGCCCTGTTTAATATTTTTTTCTTTCCCTTTTTTTTTTCCTTTTTTTTTTCCTTTTTTTTTTCCTTTTTTTTTTCCTTTTTTTTTTTCCTTTTTTTTTTTCTTTTTTTTTTTCTTTTTTTTTTTTTTTTTTTTTTTTTTTTTTTTTTTTTTTTTTTTTTTTTTTTTTTTTTTTTTTTTTTTTTTTTTTTTTTTTTTTTTTTTTTTTTTTTTTTTTTTTTTTTTTTTTTTTTTTTTTTTTTTTTTTTTTTTTTTTTTTTTTTTTTTTTTTCTTTTTTTTTTTTTTTTTTTTTTCCTTTTTTTTTTCCTTTTTTTTTTTTTTTTTTTTCACTTCTCCTTCATCTTCACCCCCTCCTGTTTTCTCCACACACACACGCATAACAGACATGTCAAATAGGCAACTTCTCATAAACTTCCCAGTAACACACATCCTTTCAAAGCTAACAGACAATTTAATTAACATGGATTCATACAATTCAGAGTATATGGAATTATCATGTACCACACTGTATGCAAAATTAAAAAAAGACATAAAAGAAAGATTAAACCAGTTGCCAGAGGATATGGGCATTTTTTCAGATTTAATTGAAACGTATAATGAAAAAATTGTAAAGGATATAAGTCATAGTGATGTTAGTGCAAGTGACACTTTTTACAATTGTAAAAATTTGTTGAAATCTTTTGTAAATATAGAATCATTCGCTTCATCATTGTTGAACAAATCGAACATGAAATATTTGGAATGTCAAGGAAAACAAAAAAGAGTAAAAAGTTATCTTTTCACTCATTTCAGTGTTAAATATAGAGAACCCTTTAACAATAAGCACATGAAATTAATATACGATTATGCTTACAGCATTTCTAGCCTAATAATGCAAATAAAAAATATTTATAATAGTGAAATAAAAACTTTATTTTTAAAAGATGTTGAAACACCAGAGTTGTACTATCTCAGAAATATCGCCATTGTAAGAAGAACGTGTTCTATAAATATCATTGCAACAATTTCTTGGTTTTTTAATCAGATAAATATGGGTTTGTATAACAAAAATAAAAGTGTTCTTTATCTATTTCGAGAAAAGTTTTCTCCAAAGAATATTGAAAATATACTGAATTCATCATATTCTGATAAGGGTGCTTACAAAAAATTTGCTATAGATTTATGCATAGAGAGTATCAATGAAACCGTTGCTATGGTTGATTCTTCTTTGCTTAATTATATTAGGGAGACCAACATTTTCGATTTGAGTGAACAGTACCAAGATCAAATGGTACATCCAAATGAATCATCGTCATCAAATACAGATTTACCCAGAACTCCAGATTTACCTAGAACTCCAGATTTACCCAGAACTCCAGATTTACCTAGAACTCCAGATTTACCCAGAACTCCAGATTTCGCCCATTCAGAATCATCAGCAAGTTCCATGTTAGATGTAAGGATGCAACCATTTTTCACATTTAGATCTAATCCAAACCCACATCAAGATACAATAACTCCAGTTTATACATTCGCAAATTTAATTAAATATGCTGAAGTGGCACTTTTAAAAGAAAGGTTACACGAAATAGTGCCAGACAAAAACTTTAACAACAATAATAGAATAGGGCTCTTTAAAGATAATAAAGATATACAAAAAAATATTTTGAAAGCACAAGGTTTCATTTGTTTAATGAAAAAATTTTCAAGTAAAATGAGTTATTATATTTATGGATTGAAAAATTCTCCACTAAAGAAGTCTCTACAAGACAATTATAAAGATTTCCAAATTTTACACAGTACTAATGAAGATGTCGATCGTATGTACTTTTGCACCTTAGACGGCGAGTTTTTAATTCACAAAATATTCACTTCTCAGTTTCTTTTCCTGATTAACATATACAAATAAGTTCTGGGCATAAGGTAAAGCCTACACTTGTCCCAACGTGCTTTTTCCTTCCTCCCCTTTTTTCATGCAAGTAATTTGTCGACCTGCGTGTCACTTTTTCGTGGGCAGAACTTTTCATTCTTTAGCATATTTGTTCATTTGTCCCTTTTTGAACCTTGCAAGGAATGTTCGTTAATCACCTCTATTCTCTGAGTTACCTTTAAATTTGACATTCCTTATTTTTTTTTTTTTTTTTGGTTTCTTATTCCCTGATATGTACCCCTTTTGCTTTGTATTTTACGTTTCCTATTTTGCCTTTGTCAATAACGTTCTTTAAGATTTTTTTTTTTTTTTTTTTTTTCTTTTTAATCTATTGTTCAATCAGTTGTAACTTTAAAGATAAAGCTATATTAGCTTAAGTATATATACATACGTACATGGATGCATATGGGGAAATTTTTTTCCCTCAAAATAAGAACGTTCATCCACATAATTCTGGGCTAGGGTACTAAAATAAGACATATAATCGTACATTAATAATTATACACATTATGCCGTTGGTGAAAATCTATATGGAAAAGTAAATTTGTCATACTAAACAAAGAGCAAAAATATATGATTATACAGAAAGAAATGAAACATTAAAACTATAACTAATTAGGGAGAAATGTAGAAAAAAAAAAAAAAAAAAAAAAAAAAAGAAATATTGCAAATTATTGAGAGAAAAATGCTAAAATTGGCTTTTCATTTTTTACTTATTTTTTTATGTAAAAAATGTGGTTTCCCAAAAAAGTACAAAAAGAAAAAGTTGGAGGATTAGAATAAAATTTACACTATAACACATTTATATATTAATCGATGCATATACACATGTAAGTAATTCTGGTCATGTAGTAGTACATTTTTATTTCATTTATTTATTTTTTTTTATTTGTACATTCCTTTGTCGAGCAGCGTAACTTGGGCATTTTCAATCGTATAAGAAAAAAGGAAAATATTCCTTTTCATTAAAAAAAAAAAAAAAAAAAAAAAAAAAAAGAGAAATAACCGTTACCTATTTTTAGTACTTGTTTTATACACTCCTTGTCTTTCTTTTTTCATCTCCCATTTTTTCTTTCTTATAATATATATGATAAGTTTTTCCACTTGTGATTTTTAAAAAATGCAAATTCTTTATGAGTGTATTTTTGCTGAATTATGTATTACATATCATTTTCTTGTGTATGGTTAGGTACACTGGCATGTACACTGGCAGGATCGTGTTTATTGTTGTGTGTCTTGCATTATATATTTTTTCACTTTTTGAATAAAAAAAAAAATGAATTTCTTAGTTTGTTAAGAGAGAAGGAAAATGTTGGTATCATTATTGCACACCCGGATGACGAAATCATGTTTTTTTTCCCTACCATAAAATTACTATTTGATAAGAAAAAAAAAGCGGAAATTTTTCTTTTATCTTTATCAAATGGGGATTATTATGGACAGGGGAGAATACGAGAAAAAGAGCTTTACCATGTCTGGTCATACATAGGGGGGTTGAAAAACAACTGTAAAGTTATAAATGACCCAAACATACGCGATGGATGGAATTTCTGGAATGAGAAGTGTCTTGTTGATGTCATAGCAGATTATTGCACAAGGAACAACATAAGAAAGGTAAATTTTAATCCATTAATTGTTGGGGAACGTGTACAAAAAAGCATGAGTTGAAGAAAAAAAAAAAAAAAAAAACATGTGATAAATTATAAACTGGGCGTTCCTGTTTCATTCACTTTTAGGTTTTAACATTTGACGAATATGGTGTGTCTGGGCATCCTAATCATATCAGCGTTCACAATAGTTTGCGGTAATATTGACAGGATTGAATTTTTCACATGTCAAAGTTTTTCACTATTGTTATTTGAGTGTCGTCTAGTGTGAGCATCTATGTATGAACACGAGTGTGCGATTGATCTGATGTTTCTACAAGCATTGCATGTCGAATCATTTTGCCGTACCATTTTATTCCCATGTCACAAGTGCAACTGTATACATATATATATATTTATACATAAACATGAACTGTTTGCGCGTGTTTTTCTTTGTCTTTATTAATAGTTACATTTTTACGTATGTGTGCACAAAACCAAATCTTCTGCACTTTTTCTTTACACAATTAGATTACTATCGAAAGAGAAAGGCATAAAAGTATTGACCTTGAACTCCACTCATTTGATAATTAAATATTTGGGGTTATTTTCTCTGCCCTTCCTTTTGCAAACCAAGTACAATTATTTTTTCATACCCAATGTGCGGACATCGATATGAAACCTGTTTAGGCTTAACACGATTCCCATTTTGATTTTACCCCTTAACCGATTTATTTTATTATTTTATTGTACTTTATTTTTTTTACCATATTTTTTTTACTTCATTTTATTTTACTCTATTTTACTTTATTTGTTTATTTTTTTTTTACTTCCCCCCAATGGCAGATTTTTGACATTCCAGTTCAACCCAGTCTTATTGTTGAAGTGAGAAAAATGAATGGAAGGACCGTGTGGCAAAAAGAAAAAAGAATTGGGTCTTCCTATATCACTTTTTTTTTTCCCCTTTATTTTTCCTTTTCATCAGGTTGATGTCCATATATAGGTCCCAGTTTGTCTTTTATCGGATTTTGTTCTGCATTTGTTCTCAGTAAGCATTTGGACAAATGCGCAAGATGCGAGAAAATATTTTTTCTCTTGTACGAACATTAAGAGTAACATCTTGTCTTCATAAAGACTTATCATACGAATCCTCTTTTTAAAATTACACATTCCATTGTATAAAATGAATCCTGTAAATTGCACGTATATGACGTAACTACACCACCACCATACATACATACATAACCGCAATCACTTTGTACCAATTTTCCATTCGTAGGTATGCCTATTTCAACAGTTTCGATTTGCTCAATTAAGTATAATAATTTATATTTTAATTTTTTTTTTTTTTTTTTTTTTTTTAAATTAAAAAAATTCGTTAAGGCTAGGGGGAGAATGGGTGGAGTTATACATATATACACACATATTAGTACATATATATATATATATTCAAAATTTGTTGGATGTGTTTTACTTGTAAAAAATTGTGATGTGGTAAAAATATATATACATCGCTATAAATGTATCTAAATATATACAGATGAATATGTGCATGCATGCTTTTCTGTATATATATATAAATATATATGAACTAGTAGGTTTGCTTTTGCTTTTTCTTTTTTTTTCTTTTTCCTGTTTTTATTACATGCAATGGATATTTAATGAAATATCATTGAAATCAAATATACACATGAATGTACATATATATCTAGGTATATGATATATAACATGATAAATTGTTAAAAAAGTAAAAATAAAATAACCCATAAATTTTTGTATTTTAAAACGAAAAAAAAAAGGAAGAAAAGTGTAAAAAAAAAAAAAAAAAAAAAAAAAAAAAACAGCTAGCTACAATTTAAATAAACATTATTTTAAAAAAAAAAATGACAGCAATGGAGTATTCATAAAAAAAATAATAATAATAATAAAATAAAAATCATTAAAAAAATATTGTTCATTTTCTTAAAAAGAAACGGATACATACGTACACATACACACATGTATATACATATATATATATATATATATATATATATATATATATACAGAATACATATACAAATGTTCCCTTTTTGTTCCAAAAAATAAAGCTATTAAAAAATACAAAACACACAGGTACGCGCCAAGAACGCATAAATGCACACAAACAGGTATATGTGTTTACGTTTACGTATATATACATATATGTATACATACATATGTATATGTAAATGGACCTCGTGTGAACGCAAAATATGTAAATGAACTGCTTTGCTACATGTATATATATTTCAACTGAAGACGAATTCGTGTGTTCATGTATATGTGTGTAGAGTGCATCAGTGGTATATGCATAATGAGATAAAATTTACACATGCGCACAATACACAGACAATTAAATAATGTACAAAAATTTTCCTCATAAAAAAAAGGCAGGAAATAAAAAATATGCGGAAGTGCCGATAGGGAGAAGAATATATATATACATATATATATATATATATATATATATATATATTCCTTTCCTTTTAAGGATATGTATAATCCAAATAATTTCCTAATAAAAATATCATATACTTCATCTTAGTAGTAGAGTGCATAAATACCGATATCATGACATAAAATCTCTACACTGTTATATGATAAAAACTACATGTATGTTTCATCTTCATGCTTTATCCCTTTACAAAAATAAAAAGATAATAAGAAAATAAAAAAAATAAAAAAAAAAAAAAAAAAGAAAAAGGAATTTCCTTTCTTCAGTTAGTTCTCTTAAATATTATTCTTCTCATATTTATTTGGGACGGCCAGGATGCATTGAAATAGTGCTTTATTCATTTATTCTTTTTCTTTTTTTTTTTTTTTTTTTTCCACTAAGACATTCTATTTAATGTGGACTACGTCGAGGAGGGGATGGTTATGGTATATTTTCAGGAAGTACATTACTCATCACTCATTACATCTTCAACTTGAACGAATTTCTTTATGTTATATATTTGTTGTTCTTTATTTTATTTTTTATTACCCTCTACGATATTATTAGTTTCTACTGTATTATTTTTCTATCCTTTTATCGCTCCATCATCCATGTGATCCCTTTTTTTTTTTTTTTTCTCTCTCCTTTTTTGCTATTTTTTCTTGTTCTTATGCATTTCCAACTATGTATCGTTTCAACATATGGGTATATAGCATGTTTTGTATTCACCACGCAACAAGGTCAGATGAAGTGAAATCCTGATTTACATGCCCTTTTTCAAAGAAAGCACCCATTCCTTTCCTACATATATATATATATATATATATATATATGGTCCCCCCCCTCTATACTGTCATCTCGATTTATGACAAAATTCACTTAAATAATTAAATCTACAACTAAACTTAAATAGACATATGAACATATTCACACTACTTCGGTTAATACCTCTACCTGTCTCGGTTTGACAACAGTCGAAAGGAGAAAATTCTTCCACTGAGATCGTTTTTTTCTTCTTTGTATATAATTTTATATACGTCCGAATGTACATATTAACGATGTATGGAAAATATGGGGTATGGGAGACGCTCTTTGCTTCTTGCTTCATTTTTTCATGATACCTGAGATGTTTTGATGCTTAGTTAATTTCGGGTGGAATATTATCATTTTTGCTCCTCTCTGCACTCATTAAAAAGTTTTTCACATCATCTAAATTTAGATGCTGCAAAATGTTATCATTATTGCTTAAACCCATTTTGTTGATACTTGCTTGTGGATCAGGTTTATTCGAATTACTTCGACTGATAATACAATCATCGTATGACTTTCCCATGTTATTGCTATGTCTATTTTTATCATTACTCTTATTCGTTATGGTACTTGATATTTTCATTTGGCCAATGTTTTTCGAATTGCTTGCACTCTTTGTAATGGTAGCAGTTTTGTCAACAGAAGTGTTGTTCCTATCCCCACTAGCATTTTTCGTGCTTGTCGTAATTTTTTCTCCCATATCACTGGAACTGTTACTTGGTTTTTTCCTTCGATAGAGTATGTACTCTTGGACCTTATTACTTCCACAGGCTTCTGAAGAATTAGTTATTTTTTTAATATCATAATCGACATTGTAATCTACAGTACTGGAATGGACTCGTTCACAGGGAGGTTCATTTTTTTTAATATGAAAATTAGTTCTAGCATCAACATTTTGAGGCGTATTTCTCTCCACATTCTGTTCATTTTTATCAGGTTTGAAAATTTTTTTTTTCATTAAATTTGTATTGGCACATAAGTTTAATAACTTTTTCTCTATATCTTCACATTTTATATTTTTATCAATATTGAATATATCAACATTAAAATCATTCATGGAGTAGTTGTTACTACTACTGTTGTTGCTATTGCGAATATTTCTATTATTAAAATTTTCTATTTTTTCCATTTTCTTCATACTAGGTGAAGGGGAGTCTGAGGCCAAATCTTTAATACCAGGATTAGTAATAGTTGAGGATCCTTTATTTGAAAATATGCAATACTTGGTGGTGCTACCTTTTTCAAGGGTATTTTTATACATATCGGAATTAATGTTTATTTTATTTTCATGACTTGCACTGGTATTTATACGCGATTTTGCATATCCTAAGTTAGTCATAAGGTTATTATCATTAGAAGGGGTATTTTTTTCCAAGTATATACTATTTTTTAGAGAATTTTTCATCTTATTTAAGTAATTTTGAATGATAGATTTTTCTATATCACTTTGATTTAATTTTCTATTTTTATCAACACAGCTTAATGGATCTGTATTTCCTACCCCAGTGAAGGTAGAAGAAGAACCCCCAGCACATTCTGTAAAGGAGTTGTTAATTAATTTTTTTTTTGTAACCCTTAGAAATTCTTTTGCCTTGAGTAAAAAATCATCATTAAATGAATCTCTAATAAAGTTAGCATTATGTATATCCTTAATTAATTTTTCATGAAATGGATTTAGAAGATAATTCAATTTTTTCATGTTGTCATTATTATTTTCATTCTGCGTGTTACTAATGTTTGACAAATCTTCCATATTATTTTCATTCATTTTTTTCCTTTTTATTTTTTTAACGGTATTATTACTCTTAACACATTTTCTTCTTTTTCCAGTAATGGATGACATTTCATTATTCATTATTTCTCTCATTTCATCTGTTATATCACTTTTTATTTCTATGATATCTTTTGTATTTGCACCATTTGAATTCATAATTAATGGATGTCTAAACAATAGTTGGGCTATATTTGGTCTCGACCTGGACATTGCACTATAGCTCCTATTTTGGTTATCCTCATTTTTGTCATCATCCATATTTCCTCCAGCGTTATTGTTACCACCACCATTTATATTACTATTACTGTTATTATTCCTTTTAAATTCTTTCTCTTTCTTTGGAACTTTTTTTTTGGATGATATTAACATATCCCATTTCATCTCCCTGATACATTCTTCCAAAATGTCATCTGCCCTATCCTGAAAGTTATTATACAAACTTTTGAATTTAAAAACTGACATATTCTTATATTCCTCTTGTGTATGTTCATCTTGTATATTTTTTTTATTTAACAAATCGATAAGTTGCTTTAATTTTTCTCTTTTATCTTCATATTCCTTTTTTTCTTCTTCTGTTAATTTATCGCAATGTTTTCTAAAATGAGCTAATTTTCCTAACTGTACTGTGCCACATTTTGAGCACACGGCTCTTAAAAATCTTCTCGTTTTTCCCTTGGAATTTGCATCATTGTTACTATTTGGTGTATCACCACTTAAAGCAATGTTCTCATTATTATTCTCTCCCTTTACGTCATTTCCATTGTTATCAGATGACAAAATTGTATTCATAATCATCATTTTTGCGTTTTCGTTTGCGTTGTGATTAAATTTATTCTCAACATTGTATTTCTCTTGTTTTTCATCAACAAGCCTGACATTTCTACTGCTTTGTATTTTGTCATGTAGATTTTTTTCCTCTTCCTTGTTATTCCTTCTACCGTCTTTAGCGAAGCATGTGCTGCTGCTGTTGTTTATGGAATTTTCTTCTTCTTTGTAATCCCTTTCAAATTTGATCATTTTTGTATTTACAAAATTGTCACTTGATTTTCCAAAGCTGTTATTACCATCATAGAGACTACTCTTCGCACTCGGACTTGTCAGTACAGTTCTTTGTTTGTCACATCTCTCTCTTTCATCATCAGCATCATCTGCCTCGTCTGCATCGTTCGCTTCATCCACGTCAGCATGGGCAGCTACTTTTTCTTTTACTTTCATACTCTTTACAGCATTTTTTATGTGCAGTGAATTATCCGGGTTAACATCAAGACCTCTCTTGTTAGTGTCTTTGTTAGAACTGCTCATATCTTTAGATGTAGAGACAACTAGTGTTAATCCTTTTTCTACATCTCCCTCGTTTTCTTCACCTTTGGTTGTAACATGGGTTGAAAATTTTTTTTCATCATTATTATATTTTATTTCAGTCCTTTCCTTAAAATCACTTGAAAAAGATGATGATGATTGATCTTTATTATTTGTCCCTATTTTTTTGTCATTACTACTGCAACCTGAAGGTGATGTTGGATCTTTATTATTAGATAAATGATTAAAAGAAGAATTAGCATAAAAATAGGATTTATCTAATTCCAATGGATAACAGCATTGTCCTGGATATTTATAATTAGCATGACATGGCAATTTACAATTTTCACATAGGACTAAAAGTTTGTTTGGTAATTTGGTATGTAAAAATGTTGTTGATTTTTTTTTATTTGGTTCTTTATTTATTTCATCTTCAATTCCTTTTTGTTTTAATGATTTTGCATGTTCAATTCGATTCATTAATTCTTTAACAAAATTTGGAGGAAATAGATTTTCATATGCACTTCTCAGTTGTAATTCATACTTTTGATCCAATGCATCAATTCTTTTTCTATTTTCGATTATAAATTTATCTCTTTCCATTTGTTGTGCTCTTTTTCTTTTTTTCGCTTCTAATTCTTCCTGTTTGCTATCATGTAATTGACTTCTTAATTCTTTTTGTAATTGTTTTTCATTTTCTCTCTCTTCTTTTGTCATTTTTCTTCGTTTTTTCTGTTCTTCTACAGCTTTACATTTAGAGCATAAGAAACAAACCCAATTCTGTGGCGTAAAATTAACACCTCTTTGTCGTAAATTATGATAATATTCTTCACCCACATAATATCTTACATAGTCAGGTGGAAAACAATTGTAACAAAAACTAGTTGGACATGTAGCACAATGAATTAATAAATTTCCACATTGAGATGATTTTCTAAAACATAAACAACATTCATGCCAACTACATGTCCATGTTTTTTTCACATTTTCGTCTTTAATTCCTTCACATAATTTGTGATATGTCTTTGGACATCTAAAACAGTTAATCATGTCTCCATAATCAATTTCAATATCGTTATTATTTCTATCTTTAACAATTGTTTTATAATTTTTTGTATTATTACAAATGAAACATCTATATTCATGTTTTATTTGCTTTACTTCTTGTTTTCTACCCCAATATTCTGGAGTATACATATTTTGTGGTTTTTTCCTTTCTCTTACTGATCTCCACAAAGTTGTGTCAGATCCACCACCAGTTCCAACTCCTCCTACAATTCCACCATTGCTGGAATTTTGTGTATTGTGTCCTTCACCTGTGGCTCCACCTCGACCTCCTCCTACTGACCCGTTTGTACTTTCTGCATTATTGTTATCTTTTAAAAGACCAATTTTCGATTTGGAACTACTACTATTAAGATAAAGTTGACCACTTCCTCCCCCGTCTCCATAAAGTGGACTATTATCATTCATATTGTTACTATTGTTGTGTCTCATTTCTAATTCCTCTGCTTCATCCATCATGATTTCATCTATATCTATACCATTTTCATCTTCATCATGATCCCTTCTTCTATTATTATTATTATCATCATCATCTTCTTCTTCTTCTTCTTCCTCACTATCATCAACATTACCACGACCTCTACCCTTTCTTATACAAATGTTACTATCTCCTTCTAATGCATTATTATTATTATTTACTTCTTCTTCTATAGTGGTCTTTTCTTCCTTTTCCAAATCTACTCCATTAATAATAGGCAATTTTCTTCTTCCACGCTCAATAAAAAACTCCAGGGAAGAATTATTAGTATTTTCTACATTCATATTTTGAATAGCTGCTTTTCCATGTAACATTAGTTTCCTTATTTCATCGGATGATAATTTTTCTTCAAAATTATCCAACATGTCTTCATCATCTTGTGTTTGAACAACTAACTTATCTAATTTTAATTTCTGTTCTCTTCTAAATGCCATTCTTTCTTCTACTGTCCATTCTGTCATTAATTTCCACACATTTACTTCTCTCTTCTGACCGATTCTATGGGCTCTATCTATAGCTTGAAGATCAATAAATGGGTTCCAATCTTCATCATACATAATTACATGATTTGCTGCTGTTAAATTTATTCCTAGACCTCCTGCTCTTGTGCTTATTAAATAAATAAAGTATATACTATCACTTAAGTTAAATTCACGAATATCTAATTCTCTAATCAGCTTGTTAGTTGACCCATCTAATCTCATATATTTCCAGCATCTATATTTGCAATATTCTTCCAGTTCATCTAGTACTAACTGAAATTGAGTGAAAATTAGTACCTTATGCATTTTTATTTCTCCCTTATTCGATTTATTCTCACTCTCATTCTCCTCCTTCTCATCATTTCTAGTTTCGCTACTTTTTTTATTATACTTCTCGCTACAATCTCCGTTTTGCCCTTCATTTCCATTTGTTTCCTTGTTTACTCCATTGTGAGGCCCACCTTTTGCCTCACCTTCTTCCTCGTGCTTTGCTTCATCTTCTGATCCTTCCTCGTCTTTCTTCTCCTTCTCTTCACTACCCATCCTGCTGCTCATCTGACATAAATTTTCGTCCATCTCTTCATCATCATCTTCTTCCTCCTTCTTCATGTCTTCCAGATCTGTTTTTCTGGAATCTCCCTTGTCGGATACTTTCGTTGAGTGTTCGTTTGATTTGTCCAGGCTGCCTGATGACTCTTTCTTCTGTGTTTTAAAGAATTCCTTTATGTTCATCATTTTGCAGTTATTTCCAAGATCTATAATCTTCTTGCTTCTATCAATCGGTTCCTTCTTCATACCATTAGAATGGCTTTCCTCATCCTTATCTTTTTCTTTATTATTATCCCCCCTCCTCTCGATTTCATCACCTTCGTTTGCCCTTTCTTCGTCTGCCCGTTCTTCGTCCGCCTTTTCTTCATTCACCTCTTCTTCCTCCTGCTCCTCATTGCTATCGAACAAAGTGTTGTTGCTTTCCTTCATGTTACCCTTATGATTGTCCTTGTCATCATTGTCACTGATATTATCATTACCACTCACAATGTCAGTGCCATTAGAATTATGGTCGTCATTATCACTTACAATGTCACTGACACTAGAATTATGGTGCTCATTACCATTGGCATTATGATCGTCATATTCCTCTTCTTCTTCTTCTTCTTCTTCATTGTCTTTATCATCATGGTTACCAATTTTCTTGCCTCTTTTGTGCTGCTCTTCCTCTTCTTCCTCATCGTCAACTTCAACGTCTTCGTCATTTTCTTCCTCTTCGTAACTTTCGTCACTTTTACATTTTTTCCTCGATTTTGGTTTACTATTCTTGTCTCCCCCTGCTTCATCCGCTTCTTCCACTTCTTCCACTTCTTCATCCTCATCCTCATCCTCATCCTGATTGGATAGATCATTTTCATCATAACCATTTTTGTTGTTCCCTCCACAATGACCCGTACTGTTTCGATAATCATAATGAGACAAATCATATTGGAGATTGTGGTGCTTGATAAATTTTTCCTTCCTTCCTAGAGATTTGTTATTATGATTAGCTACCGTGTTTTTAATAAAATCTCGAACCTTATCATAAATGCATCTCTTTTTCTTATAAGGACATTCATTATCAATCGCCACGGTGTGCATAAAACTTTTAAGCATATCTTCATTTTCTGATGTTGGTTTTAATTCGAATTTTCCTTTATTAAGAATTTCCATAAATAATGGGCTACTTTCCAATGCTTCAATTTTTTTAAATTTACCAGAATATTCTCTTTTTTTTTTTTGTGCATTATTTTGTTCCTGTATTTTATGATATCTATACGCAGCAACTTCTTTCTTATGTTTTTCAAAGCTTGATGAATAATTTTTAACATATTTACAATTTTCATAATGTAATTGGCATAGTAATTTATCAATAAATATAAGTTTCGATGATGATTCGATATGTTCTTCTCCAGATATATACTTCAATTTTAGGGCATCATTTTTGACCTGCTCTTTAATCTCTTCACTTTCTTCTTCAAAAAATGCAAATAGCTTTTCCATTTGGGATGGACGACTAACAATTCCTTTTGGATGTCCACAAATAATTCTCATTTTTATAACTAATCCAAGTAACTTTTTTACGCTAACTTTTTCTTCCACCATGGATCTTATATCTAATAACCTTTTATACCAATGTGCTGAAAGTGTACCTAAAGGTAACCACACATCATGAAATATTTTTCTAGGCAAAGTTATGGCTTGTTCTTTTAGCCTTCTCAGCATAATCTTATCTAACAAGCATCTTATCGATTTTAAGTCTTCTTCTTTAATAGCAGATTTAAGATCTATATTTCCAATATTTACATTAAGTTTGGATCCGCTTCCTACACTACCACCACCATTCAGATTATTTTTATCATCTTTACTATTTTTGTTTTTCATACTGTTATTATTTTTTTGGTTATTATTTGTAATCCCATTATTGTTACTGCTATTAGCAGCATTGTTTTGTGATGCGTTCATAAAAGCCTGTTCAATAATTTCAGAATTTTTAAATATATCTGGAAACATAAAATTAATCAGAGTAAATAACTCAGCTGAGTTGTTTTGAAGAGGTGTACCTGTTAATAACAGTCGCATATTACCAACGACTCTATCCATTGAATGTCTAATTGCCCCACTTTGATTTTTAATTCTGTGAGCTTCATCCAACACTATGCATTGCCATTTGGGAATCGTTTCTACAAAAAATTCCTCTTCATTTTTTACCGTTTCATATGTAGTTACGTATAAATCGTACAACCCTTTTTCAGCCAATCGATCCTCCTTAGCATGTGTTCTTTCATTTTTCGATCCGCAAATTTTTATACACGTAAGGTGCGGTGTAAATCTATGAATTTCTCTTAACCAATTACCAACTGTGGATAATGGAACAACGATCAAATGTGGGCCATCAATTTTGCTACATTTTAAATACGACAGAAAACATAATGTTTGTATTGTTTTACCTAATCCCATTTCATCTGCTAAGATAGCCCCTCCTGTGAGGAACGATTTTAATAACCATTCGACACCATCCTCTTGATGTGGTTTTAAATGTACATTATCGACCAAAGGTCTTCTTTCAATTTTCCTTCCATTCGGATAATAAACGCTTAAAAATACAGATTCAATAAATTTGCATGCATTTTCGTTAGCTTCATCTTCTAATGAAGAAATATATTCATCGAATTCTTTAGAATCCATATCTACATCTTTTCTAGAATTATTACTATAATAATTTCTATCCGAATTGTTGTGCTTGTTGACTTTTCTATTTCCACTGCTTGAGCCATAAGCATTACTACTACTACTATGATTACTTCTAGAGTTATAAAAATCATTCTTAAACGTTTTTGTAAGATTTGAAAATACTCTGGGATTCACAAATGGTTGTAAATCTTTTCTGTGTGCTAAAAGAAATCGATTTCTATATTTTATAATTTTGGATCTCCAAAAAGTTAACTCTCTTTGTCTTTTTTTCATGATTTCCTGAATTTCATTCTTTGTCCATCTTTTATGTCCTTGGTTTAATAAAGGATCTTCATTTTTGCAACATGGGCATTCCCACTGATCAGATATATTATCAAAATCTAGATCAGGTAAGCATGTTGGGTGAAATGAATTAGGACAAAAATCACATCCAAGTAATTTTCCCGGTCTCTGGCAAACATAACATGTTGAAGAGTTAACATGATCACCATTCATATTATCAATAGCAAATCCTTTTCTCATCCTTCTAACATCTAAATTTTTATGTTCTTCAGGTTTACACACAGGACAGAACCATTTTTCTGTCTCTGGTTCTGCTGGAAGACCCAAACAGGTCACATGATAGCTATTTGGGCATCCATCACATAGTAATAAAATTAAATTTGATGATTTTTCACGACATATTTTACACCTGTCTTCATTTTCGGGAATTTCATCATCCTCGTTCATACACTGATAACACAAATAGTTTTTAATATCTCTCAAAATCTCATTATCAATTAATCCTTCTGCTTGCAGGCATTCCCTGTGAAACTTCTTTTTGCACTCTTTGCATTGGATGCATTCGTCACCATCTTCAAAATTTTCACGACATAATGTACACCATGTTTTTCTTATTCTCATTTTAACGGGGTAAAGGACAGAAATGACACTTTGTACATGTATATTGTGTATGTATTTATATATTTATATATATATATATATATATGTGTGTACGTGTGTATACACATATACAACCCTTAATATTTTCTATTTACACTTATGTACAAAAGCAGCCTCTAATCTATCATAAGCACAAGTGAATGCTGCTCGTGCACGAACTTCTCTCAATAAACACCATGAACGATTAACATGCACATACGTCTACTTCGCATACTCTAAGCTAATATGTGCATACAATAATTCATCTAATGTACTTATACATAAGAATCTATTCGGTTTGCACGATAATACAGTGAAATGTGCCCAATGTGTGGGTTGCGCATAAGGAAAAGAGTCAATCGAGGAGTGCACACAAGTATACGTAAGGTATATATAAGGTATATGTAAATATGTATATGTGTATATACGTGTAAATGTATATGTGCACACGTGTACATATGTAGTTATACAAATGTACACATAACGTTCTGTGTACATATATGCCTATACGCGAATACGTATTAGTATACATATTAACATGAAAATATCTTACGCATACGGTGTAAACTGTATGACGGGGAAATGAAAGAAAAAAAAATGCAGCCTTTTTAAAAATTCAGAAAAAAAAATGTTTATTCAAGTACATATTTTATAATTTGTGCAGATGAGTTCATACATAGCTCATGGTTTTTATTTTATTTTTTTTTTTTATAATTTAATTTCCAAAAAAAAAAAAAAAAAAAATTATCAGTTCAAAAGTGAAAAAAAAAAAATGTGCCCTTTTATAAGGCATGTAAAATAAGTTGTGAACTCGACAAAGTATTTACAGACGTACATGTTTGTACGTACGTTTGTGTTGATCATACTTTTACGAGGAATTTGTTTTTCTTATGCATGTGACTGAACTTTATGGCATTTATGGTTAGCATTTTGTGATGTAATTGTAATATGTATGATATATACGTATATATTTTTCTCTGTTTGTATACGAATGTATGCTAGCAGAATTTATGTAATTGTAAAAACTGAAAAAAATGTATAAAAATAAGATGTAGAAAAATATACAAAAATGTTATTTGTATATGTATATATATATACATATAAAGATATATAAATTGTAAATATCATACAATATTATTCACATATAGCAATTAAATTATATAAAAAAAAAAAAAAAAAAAAAAATGTTTCATCTACATGCATTTTTGTCATAAATTACATTTGGTACTTAAGAATGGTAGCGTTTTGGAGTAATTGTAAAAAAAAAAAAAAAAAAAAAAAAAAATTAACTCGTTTACATGTGAAAATGAAGATATGTGGAAAAATGAAATATGTGCCCTTATACATACCCACCAATATGTATGCACTGAGCACAATGTCAGACTGTATACTCTTGTGCACGTCGGTTAATTCGAAAAGTGTTCTTTGTGTTTCCACAATATTACGTATTTATGTATGTATATGTATAATATATATATATATATATAGCATATTTGTAAGCCTCTTGTAAAATGGAAATTGGGATTAAAATTTTTTTTGCGCCCATATGAGTTATTGGTATGCATAAAGATATGCAAGCACAATTGTACATGTGCAGGATGACTATTTCATTTTTTGTAGAAAAAAATGGCAAGATCGATATTGTTAAAATAAAATTGCGTATGGTCAACACATTTGCTGTTATGTAAAATTTTATTAGATAAAAATTCACTTAAGAATTTATACGTATACATGTACTCACGTATACCTCTTCTAAAGTACCACATACATAAAATAATTATATGAGAACATAAAATAAATTTCACATATGAGGTATTAAGCATGTATTCACATTTTTCTATAAAAGGGTGCATGGGATATTATTTAACATGTGTACACTTGCGTCCTGTTTCCCATTTATATAAAAATGTACACTTTATTGTGCATGTGGAATAGCACATAATTTTGTTATCTGTATATTTGGATGTATACACGTATGCGTAGGTTCGTGTATAATACAGCTCTTGTATGCGAACGTAAAATATGTGTATACGTAAATGTATATATATAAAATATATATATATATATGCATATATATTTATACACGTATGTCATTCGTATTTTTTTCTTTTATTTACATACACAAGATATTTAGTAATTTTTAACTGAGAAAAGAAAAAGAAAAAATGTAATAACTATAAGGTAAAAATGTATGAAAAAGGAAATAAAAAAGGTATATTAAAAAAAAAAAATTGTAAAACACAAAATATAAAAAATAAAATAATCAAAGGGAGAAAAAGAGAAAAATGTTATTTTATCAAAATTTTTTAAAAAAAATGAGTTGGAGTAAAATTGTATCGTGAACTTGTGTGCGAATAAAGCTTCATCAAAGGGCGAAAAAAAAAAAAAAAAAAAAAAAAAAAAAAAAGGAAAAAGAAAAGAGAAAAGAAAAGAAAAGAGAAAAGAGAAAGAAAAGGAAAAAGAGAAAAAGCAAATGGAAACAGGTGAGAAAAAAAAAAAAAAAAAATAGAAAACAAAAAAGAGAAAAGTGAAAAATAGAAAAAGAAAAAGTGGAAACGGGAAAAATAAAAAAGAGAAATATGAGTGATTTATGAATTTCTAAATTTTCGTTAACATTCTTAAGTGCCGTAATATTTTGGTGGGAATATGAACTCGCGGAAATGCAATGGTAATTTTGTATTCATATTCATGTGTATTTGTATATGTACATATATATATTATACGTATAAGTTCCTTTGGGGCACATGCATCAACCACTGGATGAATTCATAATACACATACCCGTATGCATTATATGGTGTTAAAGTACAGGTTTCAACACAAATATATGTACATGTCAAGCACATAATTACGATGTATGTAAAATTAACTTCTTTAGCATAAATTCCTATGTTATGGGACTCAGTTTTAAAAAATTTTAAAATGGGGAAAACTTATTTATATGTATACAAGTACATGTACGTACGTATGTATGTATATATTTATGTACTTACGTATGTATGTATTATGTATATGTGTATGCATGTATGTACATATTTATGTACGTGTTTGTGTAAGCATGTATTTTACATACGTCCATGTATACGATAACGCATACACGCACTTGTGTATTCATTCATATATGTACATATATATATATATACTTTATATATTTATACATGCTTTGGCACATTAAAAACACATAGATTATTTGTACTAACACTTTTACTTCAAAACTTTCTAAATGTGAAAATATAAAGGTTCCTTATTTTGCTTTTTAAAAATGTTCTCCATTTTCATATTTGAATTTCAGTTTACTAAGGCAGTTAAGTGTACTAATTATGAGAATTAAATGATATGATAAAATTGTTATTAACAAAAAGGCAAAAACAAATTAAAAAAAAAAATAAATTAAAAAAAAAATAATAAAGATAAAACAAAAGTAAAAAAGTAAAGGGGGGAAAAATGACACAAATGAGGAAAAAGGGACAAAAAGTATTTTTTTTTTTTTTTTTTTTTTTTTTTAACTACGTATATATGTGGTGTAGTATAATTATGTATATTTACATTTAATTATACATATATTTATATATATGCGTATCCAGTTTGTGTACATTTTTCCCCTTATTTGTTAGTTAATTCATAATTCCTTTTCACACCTGCTTCGGTGAGGTTAATCCGTTTTATGCGAGATTAAGCTCAAATGTTTATCCTTATCACTATTATTACTTTTTTCTTTCTTTCTTTTTTTTTTTTTTTTTTTTTTTGTTAAAGCACATTATATTCCTAATAAATGGAGTAACAATTAATTGCACACTCCAACAGCATTGTAAAACGAAATAGCAATAAGAACATTTTACTTACACATTATCTAATTTATTTACATTTATTTTTAAAACCATGAAATTTACTAATCCCTTTTTATGTATTTCACGTAAAAATTCAAACATAAAAGAATGCACTGTAATCACACATATATTTTTTGAACTCATTCAATTGCACTATTTTGAATAAAAATAATATTTTATTTGTGTGTACACTTGAAAAATATGCATGACAAAAAACATTATCATTATCGTTATCATTTCCATTTTTTATTTTTTTTATTTTCCTGTAAAATTTTGTGCATCTAATATAGATAGTTTGCATTTTTATATATTTCACTTTTGTCTTACGAATGAGCGAACGCATGTATGCGTAACAGAATTACCCAGGATAGGCCTTACGTATGTACTATTGTGAACACGCAGTAATGTAAAGCGAAATTAAGACGCATAAATAAATAGGCCTTAACGGCTTTGGCGATGCTAGCGGCTCCTTGCGTAAGTGTAAAGGCGTTTGTGTGTGTATTTGCCTTTTTGTATATTCCTATATATATGAAGTTGTACTTCTATGAGTCCACATGTACTCATTTATACTAATGCGTGCATTATATTCATTACTGCTAAATGTTGCCAAACCGAGCTCAAACATGAAGCTAATCATTTCCTCTATGTTGATGTCCTACGTTTTACAGTTGTAAAATTTTGAAACGTACTGACAAGAATGCATTTTCCCACCAAGGAATCATCATATCCCGTTTTTGTTTTTATTTATAAATAATGGCAAAAAAAATTTAAAAAAAAAAAAAAAAAGGGAAGGGAAGAGTTAAATAAGGCCATTATATGGTGTGCATTAAATTGGGAATTTTTTTTTAAAAGAAAAAAGTGTGAAAATAAGATGCCCAGAGAAAGACTCCACCTATTCATGAATTTTCTCCTTTTCTGCAAAACTCCAAACATTACACATAAACATACATATAACAATTACATTAGTCTGTATAGTATTGCATATGTACATTTTTATAAATAAAACTAATTCTTAAACCAATTGCACCAATATATATGTGTTTTCTGGAACATGTTATTTATGCCATATATATTTATATATATATATATATATATATATATATATATATATATATATATATATATATGTATATATATATTCCATGGAAAGAACATAATTAACGCGTTTTTCCGGCTAACATACAAAAAGTATGAGACTGTGTAAGAGAAATATGTGAGAGGTCGTCTCTTTCACATTTGGAACTAAAAAAAATTTTTAAAGATATATGCCCAAAAAAAAATAAAAAAAAAAGGCTTTTATTTTGAATTTAACGATGCTTAAACTCTTTTTCACCGTAAGAAGAACGAATCTAGTAATAAAAGAAACTTTACAAGAAAGGTGCAACATATAGTTCTATAGTGAATTTAAAAAAGAGTTAGTCAAAAGGGATGCAATTTTGCGAACGAAACGTGCTAATATTTCTTATATACTGCGTATGACCACAAAGAATGCTACGTAAAAAATTCTATATGTTCACAGTTGTGTGAAACAAGCTTGTTCTTAAAAGATGTAGATGGGCGTCTGCACGGAAAAGGGTTTCATGTCCCATCGGTGTAATATAAGGACATAAAAAAATATGTAAAAAAATTGAATAAAAAAATGCATAAAAAAGTACCTAAAAAAGAGATTAAAAAATGCATAAAAAAGTACCTAAAAAAGAGATTAAAAAATGTATAAAAAAGTATCTAAAAAAACTGAATTCGAAAAATGCATAAAAATGCAGTTAAAAGGATAATATAATACCGATAACTGGGAAATGAAATAATAGTGCTTACCCTCGAAGGTCGTGAAAATAGAATGCCTTTTCATTGCATGCTATACCCCTTCCATGTGTCATCCTAATTCTTGAGTTTCGTAAAACCAGTCTGCTCTACAACAAGGGCACGTAAATTTGTTTTCGTGTATCCACTTTTCCATGCAGTGTAAGTGAAAATGATGACCGCATTTTCCAAAAGCGGGAGGGCAACTATTTCCTGGACTAATGCAGTTCGTACATGTATTCTCTAAGGCGTTATTACAAATTGCACACACACTGTCTATGGATGATCCAATCCATTTCCACTTGGCAACTGCGTGAATTTTTTTCACGAATACTTCCGGCATTTTAGAAGTATGTTTATGGGATTTTCATAAATTAATGCATTGCACCTGCTGTGTGCATTTGGGTTAGCATAATACAGGTGGGGGTGGGGGAAATTCGCATATAAACTTAAATATATGTTTATTTAACAAATGTGAGTGTACAACAGAGTGTAATATATTTGCATATATACGTATTTTTATGTGCTCGTACACATTTATATAATACATAATAAGCGTAATATTTATTCATATACTTCAAAAAATAAAAAGTTGTATTTTTTTTTCTATATCTTTTTCTTTTTAAAATATACTAAAAAAGTAAAATATATATTTTTTTTTTTTAATATTTTTATGGATATACATATGATATTATTTTATAATTAAAACATTTTGGGGTGGACATTTTTATTTATTGTTTTTTTTGCTTTTTTTTTTTTTCTTTTTTAACTAGCCATATGTCATTTAATAATTTTTTTTTTTTTTTTTTTTTTTTTTTTAATTTCTGCATGAACGAGTAATAATATATTATATGCAATTTTAAACTATGCTAAATAGTTGGATACTTTTCCGAATTCTTTTCAATTTTGTAATTTTTAAATGATAATTTATGAATATTTTGTATTCTTAAATGCCTTATATCGTACTTAAAAAATAAAGGAATGTAACATTCCCATATACATAAACCTTACATTACACACATATCAATCTTGCACATGCTTTTTTGTTCTTTGATTTTTTGTGTCTTTAAAAAATAAGATTGTTACTACGTTGAAATTTTTTTCTTTTTGTTTTGTTTTGTTTACTTTTTTTTTTTTACTTTATTTTTACATATCATTCGTTGATACTTCTCTATAGTACATTTTAATAATCTCCTTTTTATTCTCTTAAAAATGGAGGGAACTGAATTTGTGTTACGCTGGGAATAATGAACTAAGTCAAATTATATCATTAAAACTTGGTGATAATTAAGTGTTTTATTTATTCTTTTCAAAAAAAAAAAAAAAAAAAAATATATGAGACAGTGGTGTAAAATCAAAATAAAAGAAATGTTCCAAAACATAAGGAATAGTAATTCAACATGAAAACGAAAAAAAAAAAAAAAAAAAAAAAATCTTCTTTTAATCAGTATAGTGTGGGAAGATGTCTTTGTTTTGTGAAAGGAAAACACATTTGTTTTATATATACTCAATTGATTGTTTATGTATTACACTATTATGTGGCGTAGCACCACAAAAGCTTAACTGGACTACTCCCTACATATGACCAATTTTTTATGAATAATAAAGTTTAAAAAAAAAAAAAAAAAAAATCTAATGCAATTATGAGCGTATAATGGTAAAAATTACCTGTAAATCCAAAGCCCATAAATGAATCATAAACCCATGAATCCTTACTATGTCACATTATCATTTACACGAGCTAACAAATGGAATATTCATGTAAAAAAAGGGTCAATTTTACAAGACTTCTCGTGCACACTTGTGAGTCTCGGTTGTATTCCCTTTCCCAGTTTTGGATGACCAATCAAATTATATGAGTTTTTTCTCGCATGTGCGCGGCATAACAAAATTGCCATGCCTCTACCAAACACTTAAGCATACATGCGCGCACATGTACATATATTCGAATATGCGTTAGCAAAGGAGGTACAGACGAATAGGCTTATTTACACGCTACCTTTCCCATTTTTCTCTGCTCAATAAAGTGTAAACATTTCTCCGTAGGAGAAATATGACTACGAGTTCCTAATAGGCCAAGTGATTACTGCAACAGTGTGGTCAAATTGCTTTCTAATGCTTAATTTAGATGTGCAGGAAAATAAAAATATAATATATAAAAATAGCACAAAAGAGCACCACATAAAAAACAGCATAAAAAAGGTGCCAAACAAAAAACACCTTAAAGAAGTGTCACATAAAAAACAACATAAAAAATGTCATAAAATATACACCACAAAAAATAAATACCATAAAAAAACACCATGTAAAAACGCCACATAAAATGGAGGAGCTAAAAGGCATTTTAAAGGGCTATTAATTGTTACAATTTAAAATTAGAAACAATTTGCAGCAAATTACTCAATACTAAGGAAAGAGGGAAAGTTCGAGCGCCACAGAGGATGAAAAAAAAAAAAAAAAATAGCAACAAATTTATTGAACGATCAGCTAAAAGTGCACGTTAGGGTTTTACATAATACATATTACGCATATACATATGAAAGCTATTGGTAAACCTTTTGTATAGGTATATGCTGACGCACGAGGACAGGTTTAGGGTTCTCCACATGTGCGTTTGCTATATACCAAAGAATATTTTAAGATCTATAAAAGGAAAGCCACTGCTAGGTATTTTTACCGAACCAGAGAACATACATTCTCATTCTAGTTATACGTAGTTAAGTCATATACATATATGTATTCATGGATACATGTAAAAAAAAAAGATAAAATGAAGAAGATAGCGAATAGAACACTGAAATGGTAAACGTCTTTGTATTTCTTGTATACTTATCTTTTCTTTGTGCACTTAATTATCAAGCTAAATCAACAAAAAAATATGAATACATCAACCTTTTGTCAACTAATGATTACACGGACAAAATACAAACGTTAAAGAAATACAGCATAAAGGATAATAATGCTCCAATTAAAAATAAATATGTTTTTTCCTGTTATGGAAGTTCAGGACATAATAAAAAGAAAATTTTGGAATACCTTTTTAACATATCTACTATGAAAAAAAATTGTATTAATTTAGGATTTCAACAAAAATTAGATCTATGGTTTGGCATGGATAAATATAACAATTTGAACGTGGTACTTGACGTGGATTTATTACAGAATAAAGAATTTTCTGAAAACATTGGAAACAACATATATAATTATGAAAAATTAATCAACTTCATTGTGGAGTCAACAAATAGTATTATTATACCTCTATTAAATGATGATATATGTTTCATCGAAAGTATTAATCGTGGGGTAGAGAATTTAACAGAAAAGCAAGCTTATTCTGTAAAAAACATTGAGGAGAAAAATGAAAATTGTACTTTAGTTTTTCCAAAAAAAATGGAAATATTTTTAAATCAACTAAATGAGAAAGGAAAAAATGTGCATGTCTATTTCGTTCTAATGGATGATGAAGGGATAACAAAACAAGAAAAAAAAGGCTGGGACAAAGACATAAACTATGAACATTTTGTAAAAGAATTAAAAAAAAAATATTATAATTTAAAGAATATTTATTTAATGAAAAAAAATAAAATAAACTTAGATTTTTTGCAAAAAAATAACATAAATAAATACACCATGTTTGTGAATAACTTAGAAAATGTGATGAAAGAGTTGAATAATTTTAAAAATTTTTGTCCCTTCAATGAAAACTGTGTGTATAATATATACGTAATAGAAGAATCTTACAACAAAACATTAAATCAATTTGATAAAATATTCAATGCATATGAGAAAGAAATAACCCAAGGGAATGTAATTCCAAATTACGGAATCCTGTCTTCAGATCTGATAAAAAATTCGCTCCTTTTTTTTCACATATTAACCTTTGAACAAACAGGCACTAAATTTAAGGACACAATTTTTGAAAAATTAGAACAACGATTTTTATCATTAATACGTAAACAAATAATTAAACAGCTACTGTTGATTGAAAAACAAATCATTAATAAAGGAAAGAATACCATTTTAAATAAATACTATGAAAAGAAAGATAAAGATTTAATCAGTAAAGACGACAAAATAAAATTATTAAAAAACTCTTTAACTGCAGAATTCAAAGAAGGAATAAATAAATTAATCCCAAATGAATATTTTAAAAAAGAAAATGATATGTTTAACAATACAATGATTGAAGAGTATGTGGACCAATTTGTTGAAAAAGTGGAACAAACTCTAAAGAATTATTATCAATTAAATCAAAGTCCTTTAAAAAAATTATTTGAAAAAAAAAAAATTGCACATAACATGAAAGATAAGAGAAAAAAATGGTTTAACCCATCCTTAAATTTGAATTTAACTCTAACATCCCTCGTAAGGAAAAGTGGATACGGAAATTTGCAAAGTTATTTTATTTACGATTTAGGAATGTTAACCTTTGTCTTTGGTTTGCTCAATGACAGGGACACCCCTGAAGTGCAACAGCAGGGTGACAAAGTTCCCTTCTTTAAATTTCAACCAAAGGTTAATCTCAAGATAAATTTTAAGTGAGGAAAAGTGGGGAGGAGCGCTTGCTTATTAAGCTAAAAGAATAGATATATTTCTACTCCATATATTATTTTTATTCCTAATCTTTTTTTTTGTGTGTTTTTTTTACAAATTGGTCTTATAAAGTTGAGAATTTTTTATCTCATTAGGAACTTTTCATTTCCCGCCAATTGGGGTATATTATTCGTACCCCCCCCCCCCCCCCCCCGTTGTGTGGTAGAACGTGGGCAAAAATATAAAATAAGAAATGTGAAAAAACGTGAACAAATGTAAAGGAATGCGAACAAGTGTGAAGGATTGCGAACGAATGTGAAGAATTGCGAACAAGTGTGAAAAATTGCGAACAAGTGTGAAAAATTGCGAACAAGTGTGGAGAATTGCGAACAAGTGTGAAAAATTGCGAACGAATGTGGAGAATTGTGAACAAATGTGGAAAAACAAAATGAAATAAAATAAACTAGGTTATTTCTCGATTTAATAAGAACTGTGTTTTTTGTTCACTGATTTTTCATTTCATGGAGAAATGATTTCGCATCACATCACCATAGAATAAGTCATGTGAAACGGCTCATATCCGAAATTTTTTTTATTTTGTTTTTTTTTATTTTTCATCTTCTACTTGAAAACCAAGCACCCCTGGTATGAAGCAAAAGAAAAATTATTTCATATAATTTCTCCCAATATTTGTTACAAAAAATAAAATAAAAAAATTAATTGCAACGAATATTTACTAACAAATGTTGATGAGCTTTTTATGATACATTCTTGCAACTTTATGATTCTACAGGAAGGGGTAATAGTATATAAACAAATTCCATATTTTATATTTGCTTAACTTATGCACTTTTTATTTTTTCCCCTTTTGTTGATATAAATCAATACGTACTTACGAACAATTTGTTTACCTCAATCATTTGTGTTTTCATTCCCAATTTACAAATATTTCGGTTTTATGATAAGTCCATTGTTAGAACTTATCTGTGAAAAAAAAAAAAAAATATGTATACAGTATCATTTATCTCTTGTTATAAACTCATTAGTGAATCGAGAATGTAAAATACCAAATTATAAGTAATAAAGTGCTGTTTTATTTATCACATAAATTAAAAGTAAACAAAATAAAGTAAAAATAACCGATCCCCTTAAAATGTCCTTTTTCTTCGTTCTTTCCATAGCTCCCTTTTTTAACTTAGGCCATAAGACACAGCAATTCATTTCCTAAAGGGGAATAAATGAAATGTAAACATATATGTGTATGGGTGTGGTTACCTTTTTAGATATACCACTAAGAGAATGGGGAGAAAATATAAAATGATATTTTGCGTAGGGATCAAAAAATTAAAGAAGCATTTTCAAACTCACAACATGCACAATGTAGTCTTACAAATTCTCTTTTCTCTTCCTCCGAATATTCTTGAAAATATTTTAACGATTCACAGTGACCATCATAATCTATTCCCCTGTGTTGAAGTAATAGCGACGAGTGTTATAAGATTGCGTAAATATCCAGTTGTCTAAATATGTAGGGAAGTGCTTAAAATTCCCTTCTACCTACCAGCACTGATCATTGGAATTCTTTACCCAATCTGAAAAAGTGCCAAAAAAGTGGGGGGGGATACCATAAAAGATGGAGAGTAAAATAAAGAAAAGCCCATTGTAATTTTCTATTCAGTTGAATAGGGAACTACATAAAGTTTTGTGCAATCTTTCCATTAAAGCAGAAAATACCTTAACATTAGTGACAACATCTATAAAAATAGCTAGCTGTTTTTTTTTTTTTTACTTCTTACCTTCAGGGCATAAGTAAGAATAATCCCTTTCGTATGAGGGTTCTTGACAAACGTGTGGTTTGTGTTTATCCAAGTTTTCTTCATCAGTTATATCTTTGTTCAACTTTTCTATGATATCTTTATCTAATCTAACAACATGGTATACATAACAGGTGCATATCAATTTTCACATGGTTAATTATACATTAAGCAAAGGTTTTTTCCCTAGTGTGTAAGTAAAAAATGAATAATGGGGATAAATGCAATCCATATGCAAATGGATGGAAAAACGAAACAATTGTATGCATAAGGGACGTATAATTTTGAATGCTAAATTTCCACCTCTCTTCATTTAGACAGAGGTCGATATGGAGGTGTATATTTCAATAATCTCAACATTTACTTGTGAATTTTGTTTGACTAAAAAAATTTTTTTTTTTTAAGTATCAGTAAAAGAGGAAGATATGCTAATGTTAATTTTAAACAGTTTTCAATAAGATTGAAAAGCGTGATTTTAGATAAAAAAAAAAAAAAAAAATATAATATAATAAATAAGTTGGCAGTATTACTAGATCTTCGGAGGTTGGGAGCATTTCAGCTTTATTCTTAAGCTCCTTCGACATATCTTTCGAAAGAAAATTAAAATAGAGAAATTGGTACAGATAAGTAGTATCTGGAAATTTTAATCATTACTACATAATAAAGCATAAAAAAACAGAAAGTTTGTAAGTTCAATTTGGTTCAAAACCTTTTATAATTCCCATTTGATTTACTAAAAAAAAAAAAAAATAATAAAAAAAAATAATAATAATTCATAGCTTTATCATGTGTAGGAATTAAGCACATATTAGTATGCCAAAATTCTAGAAGCTGACATAGGGAAAAGACGTGAAAGGATAGGATGAGAGGGTAAGATATTTTTATTTTGGGAAACAAAATTCTTCATTAAATTTATTTCATGTGTGCCATATGGTGTACATGTGTAGTTTTTTCATCTACTGATATGCATCATTTGTTCTTTTCCCCATTTTTTCCACTTTCCATTCTTTCTTAACCTGCTTTCCTTTTTTTTGTCCACGGCAGCATACATTCAGATAAATTAAAAAACGAAAATATAAACAAAGATGAAAGGAGTATACAAAATTTCTTCATTTTGTTCAAAAAAGTTTGTAAAATTAGGGGTTCCGTTGAAAATATAAATTAAGGAAAACTAGAGAAACGAGAGTTAGTTTGCGTAAAAATTAAACAGGGTTTTGGCAAAAGGGAGAGAGGCGAAAAAAAAAAAAGAACACATGTGTGTATATATACGTATGCAAATATATGTGCATTTAAAGCCAAGAACATGTATATATATGTGTGTATATATGTATATGTGCACATGTACATAGACAAACACATGTAGATGGACACTTATTAAAACCCCACAATGGAAACAGACGCGTCACTTTTACTTACACATGTTCTCTTCCATTTTGGAATAAAAAATAGTCTACCTTTTTTTAATTATTTGTTATTTATTTTTTATAATGGCTCAATTCGTGCAAGCTAATTTGCGTGTCAATGTACATACACAAAATGTGTAAAAGTATAAAAATAGCAAAAGAGCGATTCGGGGGTATTTACAAAAAAAAAAAAAAAAAAAAAAAAAAAATCTCAACTCGATGAATTGAAACAAAAGGGATGAACAAGGAGAATCGTTCTAATAGCATTTACAAACGTGAATGAATCAGTGGTAAATATACAATTATTTTTAATTTTTAAACCATAAATATACGAATATATCTCCCACACACATGTAATAGGTTCCATGTATATATCTGACAATACTGTGCTGCTTGAGGAATGAGTAGAACGGGAAAACTTAACGAACAGGTAACAAAAGGACAGATGTTTATTTCGTTTTTCTATGACCATAAAATATGTTTTGAAAGATTCCAATAAAAAATGCTTTTGTAGATTCGCCTAAGTGTAATTCGCTAGTGAAAGGGGG
Organism: Plasmodium gonderi; assembly: GCF_002157705.1. NCBI lineage: Eukaryota > Apicomplexa > Aconoidasida > Haemosporida > Plasmodiidae > Plasmodium > Plasmodium gonderi. The sequence goes on from NW_021628936.1 coordinate 1,118,397, forward strand.
TTTATATGTTTTATATTCTTTTTTTTGTCATAAAAAAAAAATTTAACTTAAAATAAAGTAAAATAAATTAAATTAAGTAAATTAAAATAAATCAAATTGAATTAAAATAAAATAAATCAAATAAATTAAAAGAAATTAAATTAAATAAATTAAATTAAATCAAATTGAATTAAATAAAAACGAATTAACAATTTAGCTTTAAATTAAGTAAAAGTATAAAGTTTTATAAGTTTTGAAAAAACAAAAAAAAAGTTTATTCTAACATGAATCGACTGAAATAAACAATATCTACACATGTAGCATGGGAGTAAGGTGTATGTAACTTTAAACTATTCTTTTCATGTTTACTAACCACCATTTTTTATGGTTTTTTTTTTTTTTTTTTTTTTTTTTTTTTTTTTTTTTTTTCCCTTCCTACTTGTTTGACTTGACACTCTAACAAATTTTGCTACTCTGATTAAGTTTTTAGTAAGCAAGATGAAGAAGAAAAATTACTTCTCTAGTGAACCACCTGTGAACATTTTAAATTACCTGAACGTAAGCAAAGAAGCGGAATAAGGAGATTCCCATACTACAATTGTAAATGCAATATGTATGCTAAATGTGTGTTAACTGAGTGATAGCCACCTGATAGTTGTATGTTTGAAGTATGTTCAAGGCATGTTTAGGGGGGCATATTCAGGGCATGCTTGAATAGAAATTAATCAGCATGTGTAATAAATTCTGTGGAATGAAAATGACAACTTTTCTGTGTCATCATGTAACCCCCTTCGTGGTTGCAACTGTGCATCGCGTTTAAATTATAAATTAGACCACTTCATATATTCACTAAAAAAAAGATCTAAAGGGGTGGAGAGACTTAAACGAAAAGAAACACAGATTGATTTATTTATTTTTTTTTCCCCCTTTTTTACTTTTTCACATTTCCACTTTTCTTCACTTTTTTTTTGAACACATGTGACAATTTCCCCATTACCCCCCCCCCCCCCCCACACCCCCCCACACCCCCCCCCCCACACACACACACATACCCCACCCCAGAATGACGACATCCGGAAGCAAAATTGGGACGAGGTTCTGAGCGAAAATGAGAAAGAGATATTTACATCTTACATTCCAAGGAATCAAGAGAATATAAGTTTGCCAAAAAGTTTGCATGAACATGTGATAATTGAATATACGGCTATGTTTGCAAATTGGGTAATATTTGATACCTGTTATATATGAACAGTATTTACGCATGTGCATATGATTGAAAACTGGAAATATATTTAATAATTGAAACATGTGCATACAAAAGTACATAAGTGATGATGAAGAACTCTGACATTTTTTCTCTTACATGATAGAAAATACACTGTGCCAAACTATTCCCATTTTTCAGGAAGGAGACATAGTAGAATTTTATTTAAAACTAAACAATGATATTTTAATAGAATTTCCATTTTTACATGTAGACCATCCGTTACATGCATATTATCAACTTGTCAAGGAGAATACGAGAAATCGAATAACTGACAAGTACGAAAATTTAATTCCTGCCCCTTTAAGGGGTCTATTTGAATATGTACGTCAAATGGAAAATGCAAAAGTAACTAATAATGAAATAAAAGCGAAACTTTTACGGGAAAAACAACAAATTAGTATGAAAGATGCAAATGAAAAGAAAATTAAACAACTAGAAATGGAAAAACAAAAAAAGAAACAAACAGAGGATCAATCCTACTCAACACTTTTTATGCAATATATGGAATCGGATGAAGACGTGAAAGAAAATCCAGCTGATGTGGAAGAAAAGCCAGCTGAGGTGAAAGAAAATCCAGCTGATGTGGAAGAAAAGCCAGCTGAGGTGAAAGAAAAGCCAGCTGGTGTGGAAGAAAAGAAAGCTAAAGTGGGAGAAAATCCAATTGAGGAGGAATACATATCAGTAATAGATCTACATGTTTTCAATGAAAAAAGAAAGGAACATCTTGCTGAATATATAGACTGCAACTCATTCTTGCATTGCACGATTTGTAAATGCGTTTCAAGCATTACCCGTAGTTTATTTTTTGTGTGTTGATAGTAGTTTCATCATCCTTGCTTATTTTCTTCCCATTTTAGGAGATGAAAAATCTGATTTGCAAAATTCTGAATTCGAAAAAGGAATTTCCCATATATTTAGCAAAATGTTTTTTACATTGTATAGAAAAACTCAAGTACCTACAGTATGGATCGAAGGAATATTCATACTTCTAGTAATGCTGCACGACACACATACTTCATGATTATTTTTTATATGTGCAATAAGATTATTAAAAAGGATCGTAGGCTAAAATTTCTCGATTAGCAAATTTTCTATGGTTCATACATGCTTCTTTGTGGCATGCTTTTTTTCGACATCCTTCTTTGTGACATGCTTTTTTTCGACATTCTTCTTTGTGACATGCTTCTTTATGACATGCTTCTTTATGACATGCTTCTTTCAGTATATGTCCAGGTTCACATTACACATTAGATCCACATGCCAGCGTCACCTCTTCACATACTCTTCAGTGAACAAATAATGTTAGGATCCTCTTTCCCATATGGGCATCCAACAAATGTTACAGTAAGAAGAGAAATGCACATTTAGTACTTAAAAAAATAAAATAAAATAATAATAATAACCACCCTGAGATAATAAAAGAAAAAAAAATAATTACTCCCACACTAAAGAACGAAATATTACAACATATACAATTTCCCAGTCAGCAGATTTTCTAAATCTTATTTTTCTTCTGGATGAAAAGAAAAGTGTCAATTCAAATGCTCCTACTGGAAGAACGAATGAAGATCATGCGGCTGAAAAAAAGGACAACGTTAAAATGATACAGGATTGTAGAAGGTACAGAGGAGAGGTAGCGAAGCGGGTGTAAAAAAAAAAAAATAAATAAAATAAATTAAAAGAAGTAAAATAAGATAAATAAATTAAAAAAAGTGAAATAAAATAAAACAAATAAAACAAATAAATAAAATGAAGGAAAAAAAAGTTAAATGAAATAATTTTAAACAATTTAACGTGTACGCGCAAAACACATCATGTTCTCCTTTTCTCATTTTTTACGATAATTATCACAACATTGTTGGGAATTTACATTTATCTTGTCATCTGCCATCACTCAGCTTTACTTTCTCCTTTCTTACTTTTTTGTAGAGAGCGCGCCAAAATGATACTTCATGGATTTAAAAAAAAGTAATATTCGTTCCACTTCTGTTCTCGTTTGCCCCATTGTCCAGCTGGGATTAACATTCTTAATGCTGCCTCTGTCTCTGTCTGATCCTGTATCTTTTTTTCTTTTTTTTTTTTTTCTCTTCCGTATTAATCTTTATTAACCTGCGTATACAATTTTCCGTGTGCACACATTTAAAAAAACGACCCAAATTCCTTTTTTTGTAATTCTTCTCGTGCAATTCTTCTCCTGTTCAAAGGGGAAATGATGAATTGGGTGGTTGATCGTGAGTTTTTAAATCACAAAAAAAAAAAAAAAAAATTAGGAAATGATGAAAACGTAAAAGGGACATTTCTTAATGAGTTGCAAAAACATGCTGAAGGAATGTCCTATGTTTGACCCAGATGGACGTATATTCATCGAAAAAAAAAAAAAAAAAAAAAAAAAAAAAAAAAAAAAGTAGGTGAAGCTGCATAAAAGGAAAAAAAAACGTTTAAAAAAAAAGTACCTGTACAAGTAGGGAATTTTTATTTTTTTTTTTAGAAATTGCACATTCATCCATTTCGGGTGTCTTCTAACCTTGAGACGTAAATTACTTTTTGTGTATAAAATTTCTGCAAGGGGTAATTCTCTAATCAGGGTTGCATTGTCATCAACATAGGGGAATATGTTTTCACTCTGAGCAGTTTTTATTTTTTGCGTCGTTTTCCATATATTTTCTTCCCTTACAATATCGTATAATTTTTGTATTTTTCCCCTTTTCATACTATTATTTAGATTAATCTCAATTGTAGGATATATAGAATTATTAAATTCGTTAGCTAGTTTGCTTAGATAAGTATTTTTTCCATACACACCGACATTGTGATTATTATTAATGGAAGTACTACCAAGAGCGTGTTCATTTCTTATTTTTTTTTTTCCTTCATTTTGGACTTGTTCCAATCCAATACCACTAAAAGGTCTATTTTCACTATTCTCTAAAATGTTTAAAATGTAATTTTTAATATTCGGGTTGTGTGCACATATGCTTGGCCATAAATACCTACCTTCATTAATTGTGTAGAAATGATTCCATTGATTCTTTTCATTTGGCCAAGCTCTATTTACATCTGTATCAAACGATTTTGAACTCCCATCTGGTAAATAACTGTTATTCCTGTTTTCATATCGATATCCCCATCTTGGGGTTAATATATCTTCTCTCCTATTATGATATAACCCTCTTTTTCTAACTCTCTCATTCATTCCCCATTTCATCCCACTCACAGGAAATAGACCTCCCTTATGACCTCCTCGAGGCATTTTTAACGTAAACACAGGTTAAAGAACATTCAAAATTGAATGTTAAAAAAAAAAAAAAAAAAAAAAAAAAAAATTTATATATGAGGAAGAATTTCCCCCCTTCATTTTCCATGTGCTTCTAAAATCGTTCAAGCATTTTTTTTTTTTTTTTTTTGCTTCTATTTTACACAGAGGTTATATCTTCTTTTCATACTTTTATATTTTAATTAATTACATATTGAGTGCACTAATCGAAGTACAAACTGAATACTTTTCTCTCATATGAGATATTTTTAAAAAGTATGGGTTTGTTTAAAAGGGACCATAATCCTAGCATTTATAATATATATGTGATATATAACTTTTCTTCGTATAGGAGAAAATAATAAATGTTTATTTATATTATGAAAAATTCAGAGTTTTCATGTTGTATATAGTCATACAAACAAATGTAAGAAAGGTAATTTCCTGATTTTGCAGCTATGTAATTTTTTTTTTTTTTTTCCTTTTTTTTTCTATCATGTAAGTATTTTTTAATTCTTATTATGTGAGCTGAAAACACACAATTTGTGCTTTGTGTGTGTGCAAATTTATAAGTACGTGTTATGTATACGGCTCATAATTAAATATCGCAGAGGTGTTATGACATGATGGATGACACCAAAATGAGCTAACGAAAAGAAATGGATTTGAAAAAAATATTAAATAATAGTAGTAGCAATTGTAGCAATAATGTAATTCTAATAATGAACGTAATTGTAATAATGATCGAAATTATAATAATAGTATTAATTGTAATAATGATCGAAATTGTAATAATAGCAGTAATTTGTAATAATAATGATCATAAATAAAATGTTATAACATATGATAGAATGAAGGGTTGGGGAAGAAGGGGGTGAAAGGAAAATGATACATCGATTTATGGAACGCACTAAACAGTAATAATGAACGGAGTATAATGGGACGTAATAAATGGAAACAGAACAAACATACATGCATTGCCTGTAACACATTCAAGCGTATTGTAACATTTACAACATATGAAGCCGTGTAAATGGATCCATGTATAATTCATGGGAAACCTTTTGAAAATGCATTGAAATATGTACCAACTTAATAACTCATATAACTTATTCTAAAAAAAGGGGAAAAAAAAAAATAAACAAAATAACGATCATTTTATAATAGAGATAAATCTCATGGCACATATGTCTTAACACAATACCAAATGGTTAGTGAAAAAAAAAAAAAAAAAAAAAAAAATTTTGACACGCGCATATGAACAATGTGGAAAATGGACATACGTACATGCCATAAAAATCACGAAATATTATACATGTATAGAACACTTGTGTGGTGATATGTGGCATATTCACGCCAGTAAAAGGGGGTATAGGAAAGGTATCAGTGTAATTTAGCATGCATTTAAGGCACAAATAGCATATGTTTATATATATATATATATATATATATATATATATATATACATACATGTATGTATTTGACAATACCTTTTATTCCTGGCACATCCTGCGTGGGATACACCATAAAAAAAAAAAAAAAAGGAAATGTCAAAACGTGAAAAATAGAAAAGGTGTGTGTGTGTGTATATGCTAGTCCTTGCATCTACCCATCTTCGTGTGCGTGAACCTAGATGAGGAATAATTTCCTCAATCTAGAAAAACCACATACACACACAACCCCCATATATAGTTTCGGTTCTAATTGTGGCATAGCGATTAGTGCTGTTATCATTATGGTGGCAATATCACGATAAAGCAGAACACATTTTGAGATTCCAAATTTTTGTGTAAGGACTTAAGGCAACTGCTTAATACTGGTTGATTGAGAAACGACCGCAGCAGTTATGGCAGCACCTTTTCCTGATCCATCATCTGCAGGAATAATAATTAAATTTTCTGCCTTATCGGCTAAAATAACTTTTAAGTGTTCCTTTAACCTTTTACAGTACCATGCATTTTTGACAAATAGAGATCCATCTACACCACAAGAAAATTTGGAGTGTTCAATAATTTTAATTCTTTTAGCTATAGCAGCTATTGCAGCTGCTGCTAGAGCAGCCGAACGGTTATATACTGATTCACATATTTTTCGTAATGCATACATTTGTTCATCTGTAAAATCCATGTCCCATGCAGCCTTTGCAACTTTTCTACTTTCGTCGAAATTTTTTGAAGTGTCATTTAATACTACACTACCTGATTCTGAATTGAAGCTATCACTTTTCCACATTTTCTCTGATGAAGCACTTTGTAAAACATTAACCATGAACCTCCTCACAATTTCTCCTAAGTAGGCCCCTGAAATCATTTTTTCAAATAATTGTCTACTCCTGTTTGCTGAATGCCAATCCATTACTAAATCAACTGGGGATAATGGTAAATCTTTGTCAAAATTTCCTAATTCTATGTTAATAATTTTTCCAGAATATTTATATTTTTTCCATTCTGGTTCGTAGTAACATCCATTAGATCCTGTTCCTAAAATTATTCCAATGTAGCATGGGGGTGTTGTTTTTCCTTTTTGATATGCACATGACATAAGTGTACCAACAGCATCATTAACAACACAACAAACCTTTGCAGGTATTTCTGATCTTACAAATGCATCATTCATTAGTTTACATACATCTCGACCTTCTACAGGATCATTTGTAGCTCTTCCTGTTTCAAATCCTTTTGTCCAATCAATTAAAATAGAACAATTAATTGATGGAGAAGTACATGGAAATGAAAATGTAAAACCAACATTTTTTCCTTCCTTGTTATCTAAATCTTTAAATTCTCCCATGATGTATTTTATTCTTTCAGCAAAATGATCAAACAATTGCGAGGCAGTTGCATGTTTATCTAATAATCCTTTTTCATGTGAAAATGTACCTGTAAATTTTAAGCTGTATGTTTCCTGATCTCTTTTTATTTTTCCATTTCCATCTAAGGAAGCTCTCACAGCTCGGAAATTTGTTCCACCAAAATCAATTGCATAATAGGTACCCTTTTCTTGTCCTGTAGGTATATCCGAAATACATGAATCTAACATTTTAAATGAACATTCGTGTGGAATCCACAAATTTGGATGTCTACGATGTGCCTCCAATCCTTTTTTCAATTCATATACAAAATTATCAACAAATTCTTCTAATGTCGAATAGGAAACCCGCAATTGGTTGACATGTTTGTTTATCCTAGCTTTTAATTCTTCATTTATTGGGATATCACATTGTATAGTGTCTAATTTGTGATACACAGTGTCGTCTTTTTCTAAATTGTAGGCGCTCATTTTGGTAGTTCAAAAATATAGTGATGAAAAAAGCGTGCAGTGCGTCACGTGTGTGTGTGTGTGTATATATAGGTTCATATACATATATGATATGTATAGACAAGATGCAAAATTTTATCGTGCACCCTTGGAATTTATGTATGTAAAGTTGGATATATTTTTCTCTTGACATACAAAAATTATACGATTGAGAGCAGGAGGGCACACTGACAGGTATATGTATGTTTCAACAGTTATTTCGAAATATGTCTCTCTACTAAATTTTGGAATAGTTTTATATATAATTGGTGTCCAGAGAGTAAAAAAAAAAAAAAAAATTTTAAGATGAATGATAGCAGGAATTCAAAACTGAAGAAGGGTGTGGCACAACAAGCGTTAATAACATCGTGTTGGTATTACGAATGGGGAGATATGGTGGATCATATTTTTATTCGCATTTGTTTTTTGTTCATTTAAAAAGTTGTTTACCTGTATAAACATATACATATATATACATATATAAACATATACATACATATATATATATGCATTTTTATATATCAGTTTTTTTTTTTTATTCTTAGCTAATAAAATTACGTAAAGATAACGATATGCATATTCTGTGTAATTGAGAAAAAAAAAAAAAAAAAAAAAAGCTAAGGGATCGTTAATTTTCGTAAAACAAATTTTTATAAAATATATACGTTTATCTGAACATCCATTATGAATAAATTGTATCACTAAATACTATTTTTGCCTCTACATATAAAATATGTAATATACGTGAAATAAAATTTTTACTATACAACAAATCGAATAATGGGGGTAGGGGAATACAAAATACATAAACTTTTATATAGGTATATAATACTATAGATGATGTATGGGTAAAAATGCGTACCAATTTATTTCAAGAAAATCAACACTAAACTGAAAGAAGAAAAATTAAATATTACAGCAGAAGGAAAAAGGTAATAAAATAAATTTCCTTTATTCTCTTTTTTTAAAGTCACTCCCAGTGAAAAGGAGCAATTTTTAAAATGCACAACATGGGAGAAAAAAAAAAAAAAAAAAAAAAAAAAAACACTGGAATGGCGAAGAAAAAAAGGTATTTAATGTTAACATATATAGCAGGTATATATATATATATTATGTTCATAATTCATGTATCATCATAAACACAGGGTCTATATGCGGAATATGACATTTGTTTATCCTTAGATATTGTATGTGCTCATCCGTACATATATATATGTCATTATATTATATATACATGTATTTATGGAAGGTATATGAATAAAGGACATGAGCAGCAATGTGCCCTCGTGCCACATTTCGCGCACATACTTATCTAATACCCGCCCAACACATAAAAAATAAGAAAAATGAGAAGCTATTATTACTACTACTACTATTACTACGACTACTATTACTACTACTATTATAATTTCTATTATTATTATTTCTACTATTATTATTACTAGTACTATTATTATTATTATTACTACTATTATTACTACTACTACTATTATTATTATTACTTTTATTATTTTTTTTTCTCTACTATTTTTTAACGTGACATAAAAAACAAAAAAAAAAAAAATAGTCATGAATTAGCGTAATATTCAAACCAAGACACCTACTACATATTTAAGGAGTTTGGGATGAAAAGGCAAAAATTAGCGAAAGCTTTTAAGAAAATTAATTTTTGTTAGCATTAATAAATTCTATGGGTTAAAAAAGCTCCTTTAAAAATGTAACTTTGGGATAAATTTTTTTTTTTTTTTTTTTTTTTTTTTTATACTGTTTTAGATGAGTCGGGAATGAGTAGTTGTGGATGAGCAAACATGGCGACAGCGATATGAACATCGTTGGAATATTATACAATGTGAAAGAGAAGTTGAAAAAAAAAAAAAAAAAAAAAAAGAGGCGTCTCAAACGAATGTCCCATAATTTTACTATGTTCACGCTTTTGCATAATTGTCAAAATTTAGGAGCACTTGAAAGGAACATGGTGCATTTTTATCAATTATTTGTTCGATACAGTGTACGATATAGTGTTAAAAATATGTGTATATAAAGTTGTGTATATATATAATACATTGCATATTTGTTTACACAGTCTTTTAAAAAACAACCAATAATATTATTTTATTTTTTTTTAAATCTTCCTCATTTTTGTTTCCTCGCTTCAATAAACAGGGAGAGGAAACACTGTTCTTCCATAACACATTTTACCTGCGATTTAATGAGAGAATGTCAGAAATGGACATCATGGCCAACTGTACTTCTCCACCTATATAAAATATCGCATATCGTTCCATGTTGCTTCAAAATACGTTACCCACTTACAGTTCCTTACATGTTAATGATTTGGTTTATATGCAAATGTCCTTCGCAAAGTGCCATTGATATATATATATATATATATATAGAGAGAGAGAGAGAGAAACCCGGGGAATGAACCAAAGTCGTACTACTAAAAGAAAGAACTGAAAACGTAAAAATTGCACCAGGTGTTATTAACATATATATATATAAAATGAAATAGTAGAATAATAAATTTAAATTGGAATTATACCATATGTCACATTAGAGACATCGGTTTACACAATCGCAAAAAAGGTACAGAATTTTATTTTTCACATTTTACTCATCCTATGAGACCCTTATATATATTAACATTCAAGTATACTACTTCATATGTGTGCGTATTAAATGCCCGTTCAGTACTTATCAAATATTAATTCCTTTTCTTTATTTTTCCATACATTCCCTTGTATCGTTAAGCTATTTTTAAAATGAGCCCAACAAAATTTTGTCGTACCATATAGACCTGTTCATGAGATACTTACTATTCACCATTAAACATTCACTCCAATGGGGAAGTGTCTTATACACGCAATATGGCAAAAAAGGAAACCCCAGTAAATTTGCGTTTCATGGGATTTGTTCAAAATAGTTAAAAAAATAAAATAAAATACATATATAAATAAAAAAATAAAATGAACAATGATAATGCAAAGCTGTGAGGTGTGGGCATACCTATTCAGCATGCCAAAAGTGTCCTACGCAAACGGGGCATATTCTTGCTGTTTACTTTTTTCCCTTTAATTTTGGTCTTTTTTTTTTTTTCGAAAATTTCATCCTTAGGTAATCGCAAAATATGGTCAATTAGGAGGGGGTATTAAAAAGGAAAAATAGAAGATGATATACATATGTATGTATATATATATATATATATATGTACATGTATGCATATATATGTATATATATATACATACATATGTATATCATCTTCTATTTTTCCTTTAAGCGTGCAAAAATGTATAGCTATGGTGACTGTAACGTGTGACACGTGCAACGACCATTGTGTTATGGGAAATCCCTCTATATGTACTTCACAAATTTTCAACAAGGTCTAATCCCACCTTGGAATAAAATAGAGATCTCTGAACATAAGGTTTTTGTAATTTACTGTAATCAAAGGGTGTTTTCCTCTTTATAGCTTTTGAATCATTATTTTCAATGTCATCATACCACTCTATTTGTTCACCCATAGTTTCTATCATATTGTCAGCAGTAGACCAACTAAAACGTACAATACTTGGGAATCCAAAAACAGAATCAAAATTATTTTTTAGAAAATTTTTGGTAATTGGGTCTCCAGGATACCCAGAGCCAAACCCTTTATCTATGTTAATTATTGGTTCTTCATATTTCCATTTTTTTATAAGAAAATCACGTGTTACTTTTGCACATATAGATGCAGCACTTACAACTGGATATAAGGAATCAGCCTTCTCTTTAACTGTGCATTTTATGTGGGGGAATAATTTTTGTAATTTCTCCTCATATACACTAGCTTTTCCAACTGTATCTACAAAAACTTCTGTTAAATTACAACCTCTACTTATAACATGTTCAATTATGGAAATAGCAGTATCATGAGATATTTCATTTAAATTGTATTTTTGTTTTTTTAACATTTTTGCACTTATATCTTGTGGCATTAGTACATGTATTCTCCAACCAAATGGCAATGTTGAATTGTTTAATTTGATGAACATCTTTTCTCTGTCAGATTCGCTTATTTTTTTGGAATCATCAATTTTCATTTCTTTTAATAATTTCTCATTTTCTTTATTGCAATAAAATCCTGCATAAACCATAGGTCCTAACACAGGTCCCCTTCCCGCCTCATCGATACCTAACCGAACTTCTTCATCCCCAAATTTTTGCAGGTTGTCTATGATAAGTGGTTCCATTTTTTTTTTTAGCACTGCTCACCCTTGAAAACGTGTACATGCATATATATATATATATATATATATATATATATATATATATATATATATATATACTACGTTTTTCGAAGTGTTAGTGTGCGGTATTTCTAGTGTTATATATGTGCTTCTTATATGCACACATACTCCTTTGTCTAATATGTGAATGTGTGTGTATATGTCTCTCCCACGAGGTATCCTTTCATAGGTTATATTTTCCCCACAGATGCACCCTTCCCACATATATTATTCGAATGGTTATAAACGTGTCTGATACTTCCAAGTGTCCTATGTGTGATCAGAAGGGACGAAAGTATTCTGAGATGGTAGATCGTTGGAATCAATGGTTCCTGCATATGCAAAGTGTGTGCATACGAGTGTAATTTGCATGTGAGTGAATGTTTCTTTTTTTCTCCTTGTGAGCGTAATTTAGAGAGACATATACAAATGGGGAAGAAAGGAGAGAAGGGGCATGGAAGAAACAATAATATAAAGTGAAGGGCGATGGAGGGGAGCGAGGATGGGGTTTGGAACAACAGATAGAAGGTGCCAAAGTTTAACTACTGTTAGGGGAGAAATAGAAAGAAATGCACAGAAGCGGAGAGAAATGCAGAGAAATAAAAAGAACCACTTAACAGACACCGCTATGTTATTTATTTGGAGTGCTAATCTTTCCCTTAACCAAAATGTGACACCCTGAAGAGAAACCTACAATGGGAGTCCACGTTTTTTTATTCCCCAGAATGAGAAGCATAGTATACAATGTGTTCATTTTGAAAAGTGAAACATCTCAAAAAAAAAAAAAAAAAAAAAAAAAAAAACGCAAAAAAAAGGAGGAAAACGAAAACCAAATTAAAACATGTTCAACTAATTTGAACGTGTATAATATCCTTCAAAACAAGATAATCGATATATATCCATGGAGAAAATGGAAATATTTTATTGCAAAACGTGGACATACTTTTTTTATACACATTTAGCACTTTTTTTTTCTTTTTTTTTTTTTTTTCCTAATGATTTTGGAGACATTAATCATAAAGCGTGTAGTCAAAATACACGGAACTGCTGAAGATGAGTGTTTTTGCTTAAGGTTTTTTTTTTTTTTTTTTTTTTTCTACTTATTTTTTTCTTTCCTTTCCCGCAATGAGTAATGAGTGAAACACATATGGATGGAAAATGTCCAAAAAAATATTTACATCCCACAATTGATCACCAATATTTATGTATGTACCATGTGATGAATTCCTAAACATTTTACAAATGTGTTTCATCATTATTGAAATAAAAAAAAAAAAAAAAAATGAAAAAAAAAATATTCGAATTTTTTTTTTCTTATCTGAAGAATTTAATCGGGGAAAAATACAGGAGTTACAATTGAACTGGCGTAAAATATGAATTGACCCAAGGGGTATATCCTACACACAATGTACGTTTTTATTTTGTGTGAATACGAGGTAGATTATATTCCATATATAGGTATATATATGATAACCAATTGGGCAAATTTTATAATATGAAAAAAAAAAAGGGGGAAGTATATACACATCAAGGGATAATGTGCATTTTGTTAAGTGTTCACAAAAAATATTATCAGTTTCTCGTTGTCATTATATGTATTTTTTTTTTTTTTTTTTTTTTTTTTTTTAACTATGGAAATAAAAGTAAACCAAAATAAGAGATCAGTGGTGTGTGTACATATAATTGCCAAGTATAAACATATGGGTTGCGTGTGAACAAGCTGAAAAATGAAGATTTTTTGACAGGCCTGCATTCCTATGTGCTTGAACAGACACACAGTACGACATGGTGAGAAAAACTACACGTCTTCAAAAACCATCACATTCGCCACAAAATTTATCACAACTAAGAATGAATTTTTCCCAACATTGCTGCACTAAAACATACCTCCCACAATTCAATCACCTCCCTACCTCCCTTGGTCTGGGGAACGGGTGTAACACAAATTAAAAACACAACTCTGAATAAAAACATGTAGGAGAAATTGAACCAAAGGAAATATGGTGGTAATCCAGAATAGGACATTTTTATCCATGCACCACAGGAATCTATTTGAGGATATTAAACCAGCTGTAACAACAAAAAAGGAAAAAACTTTATCGTTTCCGCTTTTCTTTCATAAACTTCTACACGCGGGTGAGGTGAATGCTGCTTGGACGAATCTGCATTCGTGCAAAAAGGGCAGAAAAATAAAAAAAACGAAACAGGTTGAGGAGAAACGAAACATGTTGAGGAGAAACAAAAAAGGTTGAGGAGAAACGAAAAAGCTCCATCATTCAAAGTGGAAAAAACGTGACAACTCCCCCCCCCCCTCCTTCCCTTGGCACAAAAATAACGTACCTGTTTTCTATAACATATGTGAATTGATATTATAAAAGAAAATAATAAAATGCATAAAATAAATATGCCAAATGAAGACAGCGCAAAAATCTCCGTTGATTTAAGGAAAATGTGAAAAGGTATATAGCTACGAGTTTTACTAAACAAATTCTTTCGAAAAAAAAAAAAAAAAATGAAGTATTAATAATAAAGAAGGGCAAGAATTATATTCGCGATTTTATTTTAAAAAAAAAAAAAAAAAAAAGCTATAAATCGGCAAAACTAAACTACAAAACTTCAAAAATGCAGAATAAGTATAAGTCTACTACTATACCATATATAAGTATGTAATATATAATATAATAGGGCCGTCGTGAAAGAGAAACACCAAGTTAATATTTTTTTTTGTGCCATCCATTACTTATGAGCAAAATGTTTTTTTTCGCTTGTTTAAAAAAAAAAAAAAAAAAAAAAATTCGAGTATTTTTTATTTTACTGATACATGTATTCATCATATAGGTACCATATATTTAATTCATATGCTCATATATATGCACTTGTTTTCAAAGTTGCTTGGACCTTGACTTAATAGCTTAATACTTTTTTTATACATGCACATATACATATGCAACACGCATGGATTATGCACGGTACAGGAATCTCCCTTCAAAGCCCCAACTGTCTTACATATATAAAATATATAAGAAAATGTGAGTGCAGTACTTTAGCTACAGAATGTTTATATATATATATATATATATATATATTTATTTATTTGCACATACATACGTGGCACTACTTGGAATGTCCCAAGCAAAATTTTGCGATTAGTAGATTTATCTTGAGAAAAAATATTTACGTACATTTGCAAAACATAACGCGCGAAAACAATTCATGAGAAGTTCGCGTTAAAATTACGACACTTCCCGTTATCTCCATCATACATGTCCTTATGCCTTGTGCATATCGGTGATTCTGTTGCCAAGAAAAATAAAAACGTTGCTCATATATATATATATATATATGTACAATATATTGTACATGTATATTTTTTTTCTTCTTCTTTGTCTCCACGAAAAAAAATATAAAATAAAAGAAAATATTTTTATGTACTAATTTTGCAACTGCAATTTGGCTAACATCGACAAGGCACGTGAAAAAAAAAAAAATAAAATAAAAGCACAGGTGCTGCATGTATAAAACATGCATGCTCCTCATGCACGTGTAGTGTAGTAGTACACTGCATATATTTTCTTATTTTTAGAAGTGTTATTTATACATAATGGTATATGTACAACATATATACATATATAATATGTTTTTTTCTTTTTTCTTTTTTCTTTTTTTTTTTTTTTTTTTTATGGGGTTAACCTCATATATATGATTATTTAAATTTGTGTACCATCAAGCATTTTGCATCTAACTATGCAGAAATCCCCAGCCCCAAGCCCATTTTTATATATAGCCACCTTTTATTTTATTTTATTTTATTTTTTTTTTGGAGGGTTTATTTATTTGCTTATTTTTTGTTGACGAAAAAAAGATAATGCTGATAGAAATGAAGTGCTTACTTTCCACCCCTTTTTTTTTTCATTTATTCGTCAATTTTATAAATTCAAAACAACAAACACCGGTGTTCGATTTGGGTTTGTATATTTCATTTATTTGTTTACTTTAAAGTTTTTTTTTTTTATTATTTTTTTTAAGAAAATTTGCAGCATATTTTATATGCGCGTAGATTTTACAACTGTTTATTTATCTACATAAATAAATAAATATATATACATATGTATATATACATATGCATATATATGTAATATACACGCATTGCATATATTTTGACATGAATGACATGTATATAGCATATACACAAATCTGAAAGCATATCCATAACCTCTCCATTTAGAAGTGTTATATTTGTGCTGCTGAGGAATGTAGGAGTTTTTTTTATTATTTTTGCGTCATGTTAAAAAACATGAATTTTTTTTATAGCAATATTATTATTAGTAGTAGTAATAGTAGCAGTGAGTTATATCGATATGTAAAATTACATATACAGGTAATAGAAGAGGCATGTACAACGATTGTATGAGATACAGTTGACACTCAGTATATCCAAATGTCATTGAGGAGAGGTAGAGCGGGGTGTATTGTAATATATATTTATGTGTACAACACGCATCGTATATTTCATTTTTCACAATATATACATAATAAAAAAAAACGTATATATATATATGTGATGAGAAAATACAAACTAATTGAAAGATAAAAAAAGCGTTTTTTTATAAATTTTGTTTAGGTTTTTATATTTTATATTCTACTATTCATTGTTAAGTTCATCCATCTTTACATATGTACATGTTTTATGTAATCTACTTTTATTAAAGTTGAAAATCTTTATGGGTTCAAATCGTCTATATACATGAATGTAAATATACATATATATTGCTTGTGCGTATGATACCACAAAAATATATAAACAACATGTATGTATCTGTATATACATATATATATTTGAGTGTATGTGTATACATTTTATGTAGATTCATTTATCCATGCATTATACACATTTAAATGTGGTATAAAAAGGGAACACACACACACACACACACAACACAACACAAACTATAATTATGAAGCATTTTTATTAGATGCACATATATACACATCAATCCCGAAACCTCTACGCCCCCAAGCATTTATCTTTTCATTTTTTATGCTTGTGCAACAGTAGTTAAGTGTTGTAATGTATAAACGTTAAGCAAATTTATATATTTTTGTAAAGTAATTTAACCACTTAGGTGATGTATAAATATTAGTTTTTTTTTTTTTTTTTTTTTTTTTTTTTTTTTTTTTTTTTTTTTTTTTTTTTTTTTTTTTTCTTAATGAAACTTTTTTTAATTTAGATATCCGTATGAACGTTTTTTAATGGCACCCCATTTTTGTATGAACCTCATTGTTTTTGAATGTTCAATGAACCAACCTCCCGCTGCGTTGTTACATTATCTCTGTTTATGAGTATGTGGCAGCGTCTTCGCCTTCATTCATATACATATAATGGTTGTGTACATGTGCGTGTCCCTCCTTCTATAAGGACCTTCCAGGGTATATTGTCTTTTTCCAATTCAGTAAACCACTTATACACCATATATCATTTGAATGGAAAGAGGCTTGGCTTAATTCATTTTTATTCATTGATTCATTCTTTTTTTTTTTTAAAAAATACACCGTTTACTTTTGTTGCCCCCCTTTGAAGGCACATATATTATTCTCACTTCTTAGGTTTTAGCTTTCATAAATTGATTTACCTTCTTTCTTTCTGTTTTTTTTTTTTTTTTTTTGGATGTTGTGATCATATTTATGTTATTTGTGTATCTCCACTATCACATATTATACACATATTTTCTTTTATTCTGTGTTTAATTTTGTAGATGTGTAAAATAGATGTACATAATAAATTTTGTGAATATTGTAAGTTTAATACATATGTACTCATTGTGGTATGTATAAATTTGAATTTTTTTTTTTTTTTTTTTTTTTTTTAAAACACCATGATAACTAATCTCTAATGTTACGTATTGTAATCGCATGTATATCTGGCGAATCCTGCATATTGACTTATATATACACGTATGTGCATATATATATGTGTATATGTGTATGTTTAAGTGGTTCCTTGTATATATGCAGAAGCAAATATACCCCTCTACGTATGCATAAACATATGCTCGCGTATGTCTTTGTACATATACATCTGTATATACATATGTAAACCTACGCGAACAAGCTTGGGAACTGTGTGGAAGTGTGGAAGTCTTTGTTTTATTCACATATTTTTGTGTACATACGAAAAGCAGGATTTTGGGGGTAGTCCAATCCACGAATCACATGAATACACACGTGTCAATGTATGTGAAGGGACACTTGTATATATCTGTCTCATAAGTATATGTATTACCCAGGAGAATTTTCTTTAGATTCAGAGATAATAATAAAAAAAAAAAAAAAAAAAAAAAAAAAAAAAAAAAAACAAACAAAAAAAAAAAAAAAAAAAAAAAAAAAAAAAAAAAAAAAAAACCATAGACACTCGCTCGAACAAGAGTTACATGCATCCATATAGATGTACAAATATCCAAGTAATCGTTAAAAAGACAAAGCAAATCCTTGACTTTGCCCAAAAAAAAAAAAAAAAAATACACCTAGTAGTACTCTTGGAGTAAGAAGCAAAATTACGGAAATATCAAGAATTGCTCAAAACAAAAAGAAGAGAAAACCATATATGCATCCGCTCAGGAAATTTGTAACGAATATTGACACATTTCAAAGTAGGAGCACATCTACACACACGCATATCATAGTGTAAGAAAAAAATACAGAACTAATAATACTATAAAGGGCAGAAATTTTTGAAGAATTAAGACTACTTCAAAATAAATGAAAAAAAGTGAAAAAATAAAATTGTAACGAAATATTTTTTTCTATTGAAAAACATATATTTTACTCCAAGAGGATAAAGAAAATATATATATGTATGTATATATATATATATATATATATATATATTTATAACTGAATATAAAAGTTAATAGAGGACAAAGCAGAATGTTCAAGGGAAGAAACCAAACAAAGAAACAGTCCTTATATGGAAATTTGCATGAGCAAGAGGTAACTGGTCCCCATCGAAAAAGTAGCAACCATATTTTCTATAATAACATTATTTCAACGCAAGAATTTAATAAAGAATTTTTAAGAACAAAAAATTTTTTAGACGAGGAATATCACAACACTAATTCGAATGTCATTATAAATGGTGACAGTAACAATAAGAACATATTGTATATGGATGAAAATGGCAACAACCTCTCTTCTCACCTCGATTACAAAGGAAGAAGCTCTTATGGAGGTAGCGGAGATTATTCTGCATTAAACAGATACAATGAATGTAACGATGAACGATATTACAATAGTAGAGGCACAAATCCATGCATCAAATTGGACAGTGCCAAAAGTTTCCCAAATGGAAAAATTAATCACAGCCCAAAAAATAGCAATTTTAAAAATTATTTTAATGGTCAATTAGAGAAAATTCTTGGAAGTATTGAATTTTTAAATTATCGAAACGTGAATCACATGTTAGATCACCCCCACAATGGGGGAAACGATGTCTGCAAGTTCGACTATGACAATAGAAATAACAATAATCTCGTTGGGAAGCACAAGAATTTGGAGGAATGTATTAATAAGAGTACTATGAACAATCATAAGTATAGTATCAATGCGAGTGGCTATCCGAATGATTACACAAACAGGCACCATATTAACGGAGGCATTTCTTTTCAAGAAATTCCTTCAAATGTTGCTGAATATACACATACCCATCTTTTTGGAAATAAACCAATTAACAATCATTGTAGCAGCTTGAGTAGTAGTAACAATAATATCAGTAATTATAATAATGGCAATAACAATAACATTAGCAATAACAATAACAGAAGCAATAACAATAACAGTAGCAATAACAATAACAGTAGCAATAACAATAACAGTAGCAATAACAGTAGCAATAACAGTAGCAGTAACAGTAGCAATAATCATAACAATATCCTCATGAAAAGAATGTCGGGGAAAAAGAACAACATTGTTAATGCCAACGAAATTATGAACAAACGATTATTTATTAATAACCTTATGGAACTAAAAGAAAAATTAAAAAACATTAAAAAGGAAAGGATAGAATTTGAAAGAGGAGAAGAAGAAGAAGCTAGGGAAGAAGAGAAGAATAATTATATTTCCTATATAAAAAATCATGAAAATATGAAAAATACATATTCATTAACAAATGTAAATAGAACACAAGAAAAAGGTATGAACAAGGTAAAAGTGCAAGAAAAAAAAAAAAATATATCGTGCAATAATTTTTTTGATCAAGGAGAGGGAGAAATTGAGTACCCTAGTGGTGGCTATTGTTCTAATCAACAACAATATGCAAATTTTGAAAAAAGGAAAAGTATAGAACAGATGGATGAGAAAAATAATTATGTTTTTTACCAATTAAAGGAATATTTAGGAGAGAATAGTATACAGAAAAAGGGAGAATTTATTTTGAATTCAGGATTCGATAGGAGGAGGAAATATGGCAATAATGGGCAGCAGCAACACGATAGAGTGAATGAACATCATCGACATGAAAGAAAATGTGATAACGGTTTTGAAAGAAAATATGACAATTTCCATGATCATCACAATTTTGAAAATTTCTTTTTCAGGGAAGGAGAAAAGGAGAAAGAAGACGACGAAAAAGAAAAACAAAATAAATATGCACAAATGTATAAAATGGATAGAAATGTGGGAGGAGGAGCACGCGACAATATGATGAAGATGATGATGATGACAGAACAAGATAATTTGCATAACGCTTTACAGAAAGTACCAAGTGCTTCAAACGTTTTATACACGAATAATTTAAAAGGTGTTAAGGTTACTGATAATATTATGTGTTGTCAATCCCCAGAGGAACTAACTAGTAATAGTAAGAGAAATATATCTAACACTGTATACATGGGAGGATTAAGCAGTAGACCATTGCACGACATGCACGATGTTAGAAGCAATTTATACTTAAATAAAGGATCTTTGGAAGAGGAAAAATTAAAGAAAATGTTAAATCCAAATGCAAAAAATATATTAAATTGTGAGACGGAGTATAATAGACCTTCATCCTCTGATTGCAATGAATTATTCAAGAATAAGAAGAAAGTAGTAGGTTCAAGAGGAGTTTGCATTGATGTAGGAGCTTCCCAAGTTGGGTCAACAACAACTCCACTTGTAAATGATGTTAAAAATTATATCGACAAAAGTTGTAGCTGCATAAATCAGGATAAGAATAAAGGGGGAAGAAGTAGTTGTGCAGGTGTAGCTGGTGATGTTGCTGATGGTGTATCTGCTGGTGAACGTGCTAAAAATATGATCAACAAAAACGAAAAGAATAATAAGATTCCAGAGCAAGTTAGGGTGGGAAAGAGAGGTGGAAGTCCCGATATTGATATGGAGGAAAATCATAAAAGCCAAAAAAATGCATGCAAAAAAAATAGTATACTATTATTAGGAAAGAATAGTAATTGCAATTTTAATGCATCCGATTCAGATATGCATGGAAATAAAAGTTCAAACGAAAAGAGGAATTCCCATGATAACCATAATAATGGTGTTATTAATTGCAGAAGTAGCAATGGTATTAACTTAGACAATTCAGTGGCATATTTTAAAGAAAATTGCATGAGTAATGAAAATGTTGTATATGATGAAAAAAAAAAAATTTTTAAAACGAAAGAAAATTGCAATATTAAATTATACAGGAGAAGTTTAGAAAAAGAAAAATTGCTAAATTTCCCTCTAATACATTTAGGAGAAAATGATGTTATAGTTAAAAGAATAAAATTGTACTACCCATTGGGAAATCAAAATATATTTACAAATATATCGAAAATTATTTTTATGACGAATACCAATATTTGTTCTTTATATCTTAGTGATTCATATTTAATTCATTATGATGATATTAAAATTCATTCTTATTTATCCAAGGGTGGTTTTGGTGTTGTTTATAAAGGTGTCTTGCTAAGGAAAATTAAAAGCTGTGATCCAAGGTATAATGGAAATAAGAAATATGACAAAATGATATTAAATCGTGATGTCTCCAAAGGAGTAATAAATGTAGGAGGAGGAAAAAACAAACGAGAAAAAAATCCAAACAAGCAGTTAGAAGAAGATCAGGAACAGCAAAATGTTGTTCAGGTAGATCAAGATGACAACGGCCCCTTTAGTAACAATCATATGGAAGCTATTAATAATGAGGGTTTCAGCAATTATGCCGACAATAATAATAATGGCCACATTCAGGAATTAGAAGAATTGAAGGATACACATCAAAATGCGAGGAGCGAGAACGGGAGTGGCACGAATGGAAGTGGGACAAACAACCATTTCCAAATGAAGAAAAAGAAAAGCCACAATAGTGATAATAACAAACTCAGCCGGAGCACAAAAAAATTGTGTAACTTGCGAAACCAATTGATCGAGAAAATATTTGACACATTCAACAATCCAGCTAGCCAAAACAGGTCCACAAGGAACATCAATTATAAAAAGGATGAACATTTTTTCAAGGATGTAGAAAATGAATATGTGCAGGTAAATGATGAGATGGTGATTGATGAGGTGGAAAAGGAGGAGAACAAATGTTCCATTGAAAACATGTTAAAAAATTGGGATCAGAATGTCGAAAATGGAGAAAAAAAAACAAATAAACATGATGGTTGTAATAAGAACAAAGAAGTTGATCCCATTGGGGGCGGAAATAACAGCAAGGGCAGGGGTAGTAGTAATAGTAGCAGTAGCAATAGTAGTAGTTGCAATAGTAATAGTAGTAATTCCTATCACCTCTTTAGAAACATTGTGCACGAAAGAAAAGGAGGCCAACCGAACGAAGGAGAAGCTGAGGTAGAAGGAATGGCAGAAGGAATGGTAGAGGAAAAAACAAATGGAAGAAAAAATCACGCCAAGAACCTAAGGATCGAAGCGGAAGAAGAAAAGGATGCAGATGAGGAAGCTGAAGAGGTTGAAATGAAAAAAGGAGGAAATTGTGTACATGTGCAAGAAATAAAAAGGTTAAAAAAAAAAATGATAAACTTTATTTATTCAAATAAAAAGAGTGACAAGATAATTATTGATAGAGAGGAATTTTTCAAGGAAGCTAAAAAAATCATATATAAATTAAAAATTATGAGCAACTATAACGAGGATTTGGAAAAAAAACATCATGAAGAGATTATAGCGTATCTATTAGTAGACGTATACCATAACAACATTGTGTATAAAAACAATTTAGATTTTTTGTATGTAAAGAGCAAAAATATAATAACGTACGGATTGCATAATGATAGTTTTTACATTTTTGATAATAAAAATATTTTTCACTACTATAGTGACAAGTGCATTTTTAAAATTGTGTTCATAGATGAGTTTAAAGAATTGAAAAGCTATCAAAACATAACAGTTTTTAATGTTCTAAATAATGAAAGAATGATGAAAAGTTCTTCCATACTTAAACATGAAATAAATAAGCATAAAAATGGTCTTAATAAACTAGCTATTATTCCATTCAGCAAGATGAATATGAGTCATTTACTGAATGCTTTAATTTTTGGATTTTTGAAATTTCTTTTTAATTTAAGAAAAAAATATCATAAACAGCCTAAAAATTGCTCTTGTTATCCCCGTGCAAATGACCAACAATGCGATGCAAATGTTAGGAGTGCAAATATGGAAAGAAGAAGAGTAGCAGAAGAAGAAGAAGAAGAAGAAGAACCGTCCACGAATGGTACATTTTTTCATAGTATAAAACACAAGAACTCCTCGTATGTATGCGGAGAAAATAATAAGAACAATATGCTGAATTTTAATATGGAAGATAGAGATTCTCTTCTGCTACAAGAGAAAATTGACATACTAGATGAGTTTTTGTGTTGCAATTATGAGGAGGTCAATGCTGATTATGCTTATGAGGAGAAAAGCAGGAAGAAGATGCCCGGGGGAAATAGTAAGCATAATGAGATGATTAATGAAACGGAAAATAACAAAGGCGCTGGAAGAGGTGATAGTGGTGGTAATGGAAATGGCAGTGGCAGTGGTAATGGAAGTGGTGGTGGTGTAAGCAGAACCGGTCATGGCAGCAGTACAGGAAGCAATAAAGAACAGAAATATGAAGAAGAAAAATTGGCAAGTACAAAGAAAGGAAACATCATGCAGATCAGTAATAATGGAGCTGGAAGTAGCACTTTGCTAAACTCGAACAATTCAGATGAATCTAAAACCACAATGATGATGATGATGAATGTGCAGAGGAATAAAAACGTTTTCAAAAGGTATGGAAACGAGAGAGAATATAATTATGGATCGAAAGAGAATAATCAGGATGAGCAGAATATGGATATTCTAGGTGCACCCAGTGATAAAGAGGAGTTAGTGTATGAGGTAGATGGGGAGGAGGAGGACGAGGACGACTATGACGACAAGGAGAAGAGGAAGAAGAATGGAAATTCCCGACAGATGGTAAAGAAAGGAATAGTAGAAGAAAAGAAAAATGCATTAGGGATTGAATTGAAAAAGGAGAAAAATATAAATGGAGTGAAAAGTGTACAAGTCGCGTTTGATAGAAAAGGGGTGAAAAATATTTCTAGAATGAAAGTAGAAGTGGATAGCGAAGGAGAAGCAGTTGATAGAGAGGACGAAGCAGTTGATGGAGAGGACGAAGCAGTGGGTGAAGAGGACGAAGCAATGGGTGGAGAGGACGAAGCAGTGAATGGAGAGGGAGAAGCAATGGTTGAGGTAAAAATTCCTGTAGCTATTAAAATACATGATCTAAAGGACAGCAAGAATTTAAAAAATTTTTTGAGAGAAATTGAAATATATAAAAATATACAAAGACCAAATATATGCACATTTTATGGTATATGTATAAAATCGAACAAATTAATGTTATTGTTAGAGTACTATGCTAAGGGAAATTTATTTAATTTTTTAAAGAATAAAAATAAAATTCATAAAAAGCAGAGATTAGCATGGGCATCTGAAATTTGTTATATAGTACATGGGCTTCATTCACATAATCCACCAGTAATTAATGGAGATATAAAAACATCAAATGTTTTAATTGACAATAATATGCACCTGGTTATGTGTGATTTTGGAAAGGCTCGATTTAAGAATTCCAAGCTTTATAGTA
This sequence comes from Plasmodium gonderi, assembly GCF_002157705.1. Classification (NCBI taxonomy): domain Eukaryota; phylum Apicomplexa; class Aconoidasida; order Haemosporida; family Plasmodiidae; genus Plasmodium; species Plasmodium gonderi. The sequence continues at coordinate 1,143,563 of NW_021628936.1, forward strand.
ATTTTGGCTCTTACAGGTATATGGCCCCTGAAACATTTAGTTGTACATCTGAAGTTACTGAAAAAATTGACATTTGGAGTTTAGCTTGTTGTGTCATTGAAATATTTTCAAGTAAATATCCCTATCATAATTTGTCCAAAAATGTAAAAATTCGTCATGAGTTATTAGTTAATAAAAAAACTCCCCATATCCCAAATTTTTTACCGAATTCGATCAAAAAATGTCTCCAAAGGTGTTTTAGTTTTACACCCGAGGAGAGACCTTGTGCATATGAGATGTATAAATGTTTGAAGAAAATAAAGGTCATTGAATAATGACTAGGGTTTTTGATGCGTGCAAAAATAGGCATACCCATAGTAAAGGAGTAAATATGTATACATATATATAAGTAGATTCTCCTAATTTATTTTTATATATAATCCTTCCTATTGGTGCAGCAGAGGGGGAGGATGGGGGCCACTTAATATTTGGGGAAAGACAACACAATTACTGATTTTGTATCATGGCAAAAAAAAAAAAAAAAAAAAAAAAAAAAAAGGTGAAGCCATTATTTCTAGCGCAAATCCTTTTTTCTTATTCCGACTCAATATATCACACTAATTAGTTTATTATACTGTATTATATTACATTACTACATTATATATTGTTTTATTTTTTTTTAAAATCACTTAACCCACGAAGAAGCACATCACAGTCGATAAAATTTGCCCTCAGCACTTGTGTATTTATGACATACCGTTTGATTCATTCTTGTGCTCGTTTTGGTATATGCTCAGCATTATGTATTATATACTTAATTTTGTTCTAAACGCTTAACGTTTTAGCAAAAAAATGACACATTTTAACACATGTGTATTCATAGACAAACTATTCCCCCTACTACACTTGAATTAAGTGTGTGTAGTAGTGTAATACCCTGTATTAAATTAAAATCTTCTGAATTATCAACTTGTCAAGCGGACTCCCTTGAGTTATACACATCACACACATACAGGGAAGAAGAGGAAGAATAAGAGAGAAGAATAAGAACACAAGAACAAACTTATACCGTCTTGAAAGGTCCACATACACACACTTTTATCTTGTCTGGCCCTAGTGTTTTTACATCGCATAATGAATGAACTATAATGCACACACAAGAAGGCGCGAACCCTTCGCTTGTGTCCCCACACCAACATTACACGCACTTGTTTTAAGCATCAATGTTGAGTTACATGTACTATATATATATATATACTGGGTTTTTAATGTTAATTTTTTTCGTTTCTATTTATTCTTCTAACTTTTTTTGTAAATAAAAACTTGTATAGATTTCATGAATTTCAACTTTTTTTTTTTTTTTTTTTTTTTTTTTTTAATTAAATTTTGGTAAGCATTGGAAAAAAGGGAGAAGGAGAGAACAGGAAGAGAAAAATTACGTTTCATGTTACAAAAATAGTTGAATATTTGCATATACATAATAAAAAGACTTTGATATAGGAATAATCTACAACGATTTTAAAACTTGCTAAATTAAGCGATGAGGAATAAGTGTAGAACATTTTAAACATTATACAAAACATTTTGTAAAAAAGAAAAAAAAAAAAAAAAAGGAATGGTTACCTTAACGTCCTAAATGAAACAATGTATTTATTGACACGCTGTTCTCAAAGTTGCTATTTTTTAATTTTAGAGAAAATGAAGAAAAAAGGGGTTCTCAGTTGTTCAAGGCGTGTCCTCATATGTGTGTATTTTATTATTGTGAATATTATTAATGCGCGTATCCATTGTTCATGTCATTCAGCACATTGCTAACATGTAAGGTGCATACCGGAGGGTACATATATTAATTCTTTTTAAATTTTGATGAAAGCGTAGATTTAAGGGGAAAGCCTTCATGTGTCAGATGTTGAATGGACATGCCAGGTTTTTCTCCACAGTGCAATAATGAATCGTGTAAAAAAAAAAAAAAAAAAAAAAAAAAAAAAAAAAAAAAAAAAAAAAAAAAAAAAAAAAAAGAAAAAGAAAAAGAAAAAGAAAAAAAAAAAAAAAAAGTTGTTTTATGGGTGCATATAAAAGAATTCCCCAAATATATAGAAAAAACATGTTTGTGCCTCTACTTTGATTTTCTCAATATATTTTTTTAAAAATTTTCAAACATAATAAACATGTAAAAAAGTGCATGTATATACCATATCACCCTCTAAAGGATTCGTTACATTCATGATTCCTATCTTGATATTGTATATCAAGATGAAACTTCTTCAAATTTTTTACCCAAAAGTGCTCTCCAAAGTGGTACAATAAATGATCTGTCATTTGACCGGTGGAAAAACAACCAATATGACATAGTCTTGTAAATGGATTTGCTTTTTTTTCCCTTCCCGTCGTTTTGCTACCTCGTCACTTCACCACATCATTACTTCTCTTCCAAATGACACAACGAAGGGGAGAATTTCCCCGAGAAAAGAGTATATTTTATAAAAATGAAAAAATAAATAGACCAAGGGAAAATATTCCTACCATCGTTTCATAGTGAGATAACAAACACTGTGGTAATATAATGTTACGAAACTTTGGTCCCATGCGTAGATTAAAAAAAAAAAAAAAAAAATTTGTATATTTAATGGAAGGTGTATATTTTTTTTTTTTTTTTTTTTTGTGAAAACATGTTGTACGTGCCTTAAGCTCTAGTTTCACGTTCGTAATCTTCCAAGAATGGACACATTACAGCATTAAAGCACTGCAGCACTGCAACATTACAACATTGCTACGTCTCAATGTTGCGTTTCCAAAGTGGACTCTTTTTTTTTTTTTTTTTTTTTTTCTTTACTTCCGAGTAAACACATGAAAAGGAAAAACAATGTTAAAATGTTTTGTGCTTATTTGTCGCAAGGAAAGGGAAGTTGAAAGTGGTGCTCAAAGATGCTGGAACTTCATAAACGCTGGGAAGGTGCGAGTGCTTAGCGTCACAAGCAAGAAGTGCAGCGGAGGGATACAGACATGTGGTAAAGTAGAAGCTACCTCATTGCATTCAGAAAAAATCCAGATGGAGAGTAATCCGAGGGAGAATTGTGTTAAAAAAATTAATGAAGAATATCGAAAGGTGCAACAGCTGATCCCACTTCATGACAACGAATTACAAAAAATAAGAAATGTCTTAATTCGAGTTATAAATGATAATGAGTTACTACACCATATTGTGCATACATACAAAATACCTAGTTTTTTTTTATTAGACAATGATGTGAGAAATCATTTTTTGCAATATCTCATAGAAAACACAAGTCATTCATATGATTTGAGGGAATTTTTGCTGAATGTAGAGAGAAATGAAACAAAGAAAGAAACAAGAGATTGCTTTTCCCATATGGTATCGAGTGAAGAGAAGGAGATAAGTGAAATGTCACAGGAAAGGAGAAGCACATTCAAGGAATGCATGATGCCATATGAAAAAGTTTTAAATATTTTTCTGTCTTTTATAAAAAAATATTACTACAAGCAGTGGATTTTTTATGAACATGTTAAGAGAATATGCGACTTTAGTGAATTGAGTACACTTGTAAAAAATAAAAAAAAAGGAAGAAAATTACACTTGTACATTGGTCCAACTAATAGTGGGAAAACATATGAAGCTTTCAAGAAATTATGTAAATCAAATAATGGGTTGTATTGTGCTCCTTTAAGATTATTAGCATGGGAAATACACAAAAAATTGATTAAATTAAATAAAGTTACTAATTTATTAACAGGTCAGGAAATAATTGAAAAAAAAAATCCTTCACACACAGTGTGTACAATAGAAATGACTCCATTGAATAGAAATTATGATTGTGTTTTAATTGATGAAATTCAGATGATTAGCAATGATACAAGAGGATACTCTTGGACAAACGTTCTTCTAAACGTAAATTGTGAAGAGATATATTTATGTGGAAGTGAAAATGTCGTCAATTTAATTAAAAATCTGTCTGACCTTCTACATGATGAATTGATAATAAAGCGATTCAAAAGATTAACCAAATTACATGTACAGGAAAATACAGAGGATTTGAAAAATCTCAAGACAGGTGATTGTGTAATAACCTTTTCTCGAAATAACATAATGTTGTTGAAGCATCGATTGGAAGGGATGAATAAAAGAGTTTTTATAATTTACGGGTCCTTGCCCCCTGAGTCGAAGAAAAAACAAATTGAACTCTTCAATTGGTACTGTACAGAGGAGAATAAAACGGTTGAAGTTGGAGCAGGAGGAGAAGTAGAAGAGGGAGAAGTAGAAGAGGGAGAAGTAGAAGAGGAAGAAGTAGAAGAGGAAGAAGTAGAAAAGGAAGAAGTAGAAAAGGAAGAAGTAGAAGATGACCGCGAAGAAAGAATGAGACTCCAGGACCACCGAGGTAAATATTCAAGGTTATCCAAATCTAAGAAGGAAACTATATTAATCGCAACGGATGTTATAGGTATGGGGGTGAATATCAACATAAAAAGGATCATATTTTATTCTTTGCAGAAATTTGATGGATATAAGTTAAGATATTTAAGTATTTCAGAAGTACTACAAATATCCGGAAGAGCTGGAAGATTTTACCAGGAGTCCACAGAACCCATAAATGGTTATGTTACTTGTGTACATTCGCATGATTTACACATTGTTAAAAGAATATTTAGGGGAGAAAACATTGGTGCGCCCATTGAAAGTAGTGTGGAGAAGGACGATATTGGAAATCTCTCTACTGACATGATGGCTCAAAGAGAAGGGAAAAACAATACATGCGCAGATGTACAAGATAATTGGAATAATCCTTATGTAGATACATCACATATTTTACAATCAAAAAATGAGAAAGTTCTGCAAGATGTTGTTACTAAATTAAATGGGAATAGGAACAGTTTCTTCGATACTGAAACATTAAGTGTGAGAATTGACCCCCCCCAATTGGGCAGTATAAGAGGGGACAATTCTGCAGATTCATTTTTTAATCTTAAAGAAAGGAAGGATTCGTTTACACGTGCAGGATATTTTCCTGATTTTAATATGATTGATAAATTAAAAAAATTGTTAGAATTTGAACACAAGGCTAAAATTGAACTACATGAAATTTTGCAAATACTGGTGGATTATGTAAAAATAAATGATGTCTATTTCTTTCTTACAAAAAATTATAACCAAATGGTATTTATTGCTAAATTTTTAAAGAATTCAAAGTTGGACACCAAAATACTCTTTGCATACACATTATCCCCAATAAATATAAATAACGTTAATATGTTAACTGCATTGAAAACATTTGCTATGTGTCATGAGATATTAGGTTTTGTGGATTTTTTTCAATGCATAAGTCGAGACATGGTTGTTATTCCTACTAATGAAGTGGAGGGTGTTAAAGGTGCTGAGAACATAAAGGGAGAATTAAGCAACTTAGATCTGCTTACCAGTGGGTTACTATTTCATGGGAACACCATCAATGGAGAAGCCACTAACGGAATCACTGATGGGGTTCGCAATGAGATTAGCGGTAAACTTCGAAATGAGGTTTTGTGGGGAAAGCATCATACAGCTGGCATGGAGGAACCAAGGAGCTGCAGCTTCTTTCCCAGCTCTAATTACATACAGGAGCTGATGGAAAAAAATACAGGTTGTCTGAATTTCCCATTAGATACAAATGTTTTATTTTCTTTACCTGAGGACAAGAGTGTGACCCATCGAATCGTTCCACAGGATTTGAACCCACCAAACATAGGGTTCTATGAATACATCAGTGTACTTGAGGTATATTATGAAATAATCGACCTGTACTGCTGGTTACATACAAAGTTTCCTAAAATTTATACAAATATAGATTCAGTAAATGACGAAAAAAAAAGAGTTTCCAATGCAATTATACATATATTAACAAAATCGTTAAAAGAGGTGAAGCAATAGGCCGGTGAGAGAAAAAAAAAGGGGGGGGGGGAGGGGGAGAGGTTGCCATTGAAGAACTACAAACACTCAAACAAAGCTGTCTTGAAAATGACCCCCTCTCCTCTCCTCCTTTCACGAGTACCATCGTCGATGGAGAGAATCCATAAATGAATCTCTAATGACAAAGGATCGCATTTAAAAATATGGAATGGTTTTTTTTTTTTTTTTTTTTTATAAGAATCCGACTTATTTGGGAGGTAGGGGGTGAGAAGAAATGGCCACGTGGGTATATGTTTTCATGGGGTATTTTTTCTGTGTAGGTAATTCATTCAACATGCATATCCGAGTATATATATATATATATATATATACACGTGTTTATACTCACTCCTGTTTTTTCATTATTTTTTGCATCGTCGATACGTGGGAGATGTGCACTTTCTTCTTTTTTTGGTGTTACATATGTATGTTATGTGCGTGTATAGGTAAATATATATATATATATATATATATATATATATATATATGCACACATATTAATATATATGCATAAACATGCTTAACTGTGGCTCACTTTTCATCCCTGAATCTGTTTCTCCTCTACAAGGGTTCAAGTAATATTGGCACCATCCTGATTATTCACGCCTTCCGATGGCAACGGTGGTGGATTTGTGTCTGGTGCAGCGGCATGTGCTAGCACATCATCTGAGTAATTCATGGGCATCTGTGACCAACCTGTATATAAATGGTAAAACAGTTATTATGAACATGTAATGGGTTGCACCATAGACGAAATGGAACATGGATGATAAAATGAGTGAAATATCTTTTTGCCAAATCGATGCACATGTTCTTTTTTTTATTTATTTACTTTTCCGCTTTTTTCCTCTCTTTTCCTCTCTTTTCCTCTTTTTTTCTCTCTTTTCCTCTTTATTTTTTTACCTGGAAAGCCATGCATGTAGAGGGAATCCATTGGCAACTGCTGCCCATTGGGGTATGGCATAGAACCTCCTTGTACCATGCCATTATTCATAAACGGAAAATTAAAAAAATTTGGTAACACAGGAAGAGGTGGATTTATGGGCATATTATTGGAGCCTTGATAATTTGTGGGTAATGTATTATAATTTTTATTATTTGAATTTTTTATAGAACTATTTCTATTACTCTTGGAGTATGAATCATATGAACTGGTTGATGTATTTGGATTTCTTATATCTTCATTAAATGCATTATTGTTTTGACCTAATGGTATCAAATTGGGGTTGTTTTTATTTTTGCTGTTCATTGGAGGAGGCATAATACCATTATTAAAATTTTTGTTATTTTTATTTCCTCTTCCACCTCTACCACCTCTGCCACTTTTATTATTGCTATTATTGTTATTGGTGATACCGATATTACTCATATTGGTGTTTTGAAAGATAGTACTCAGATCTTGAAAATTGGTTGGCACCTCGATATTTGTGTCTCCTAACGTAATGTTATTATTTGTTGTCAGTGGGAAATCGTTCTTATTATTCACATTTGTGTTGCTGGAGGAATAGCTGGTATGTTCATTTCCGTTTTTCCTTATATCGCTGGTGGTGGAAATGGTTGCGTTATCTTTATCTGGATTCAGTTCACTCATCATTTTTTTGTATTCCATGTCTATTTTTATTTTTTCAAATTTGGATGTTTGATTGTATGTTTTTCTTTTTGGTTTATCACTGGGTGGTGGTGGCATGGTGGAAGGTGGGACTGGAACATTATTAACCCCCACGCTTCCTGCTCCAGTAGCTGCATTCGATGGTGATGTTTCCGAATCTATTTTTCCATTATTAGCTTTAGCCAACTTACAATCAAGAGTTATATGTCCATGATCTCCACACAAAGTGCACTTAATTTCTGGTTTCTTAAAATTTTGGAGATTCATATTTTCAGGACATTCAAAAGTCATGTGCGCAGTAGAATTACACATAGAACATCGTTGGGATTCTAATTGATTTAAATTAATACCGTTTACAAGAGCCAATTGTTCAAGTCCCTTTTTTTTATATTCATCATGTAAGGGATGAAATGGATCTAACAATGGCGTAATTAAACTAACAGCTTTTTCAACACATTCTTCACTGTCAGCTGATATATGAACATGCTTAGGCATATTAGCTTCAATTTCAGTTTGATGATCTGTTTTTTTTCCTTCTTTTAAGGTACCTTTACCTCTTATACTTATTTGAGCACCACTTTCTGCTTCTAATCTTTTATGATTACAGCCTCTAGGACCAATAATTAAACCCATAAAATTATATTCTGGATATTTATCAATGGGAATTTCAATTTTTCTTATTTTCTTTATTGGTTTATAATTAGGTGGAGCAATAAATCCTTCTACATGTTTTAGTAAATATTCTACCAATCTATGATGTTCTTCAATCATACAATTTTTTACTCTTGCTTCTCTAGTATTTATCCTACTTCCATTTTTATCATATATGGGTGGTGGTGAGGGGGGACGTATATCTGGATCTACATATTCTAATTCCCCCTTGTTTAATTTTTTTGTTAACTCATCATATCTTTGTTCACGCAAAAATTGGTCTAGTTGAGATGGTGTTAACCCAGGTGGAATGTCAACAAATGGTAGTGGCAAATATGGTTTGTTTTCTTCTGGTCCCCATTTACTCTGAACTACTTTATTTTCTAAATTCGCACTTGTGGAAGAATTATTTCCCCACCTCGATTTTTTTTTTGATGATTCTTCTGTCAATTTTTCCACTGGGGAGAGGTTAACCAGTGCTACCAAGGGGTCGTAATACATGTCAGCCAGTGGTGTAGAAGCAGAAGTGGTTTAGGAGCAGGATTGATGGTGTGCTTATAAAAGAAAAGTAAAGAATTAATTATAAAACATGCGTAATAGCATAGTGACGTGGCGATGAGTCGTCAGTTTTCTCCCACCTCTACAAATTGATCGAAGAATTTATTCTGAGGTGCACAAGGTTGTAATTACTTACACCACCACCCTTTTTTTCAATACGCACTTAGGAGTAATAATGCTTGTATGGGTTGGTCATATATATATATATATATATATATATATATATATATATATATATCTAATTATACATATTGACCTTTGGTATGACTCAATTTTATAGGTCAATCCGGTCGTAACAACAGTTGTCTTCCTCCAATGTTATGGAATCCAACGTCAAGTATGTGGCTAGAGTCTCATGTGGGACGAGCACCTAGTCATGTGAGTCTGTTGTACAATGCTGGTTTGAAACAGGTATAAGGTATATCTTGTAAACATAGAATGCAACATTTGAGGATCAAAAACTCTGTTTCATCTTCTGTTATACCATTTTTCTCTAAAACCTTTCTATATATTGCAGTTCGGTGTGGGAAAAAATGCAATTTGGCAATTCACAACTGCTACGACTGTCACAGCATGTACTGTTTTTAAATGAAAATGTATGGCGTTTTTCCTTTCTCAACCAGAACATGTAATAAAAAGCTACGCATAAAGCATTTAAAATTGTGTTCTCTTTTGTATGGGATATCTATCTATCTATATATATATATATTATATGCGTATTAAATATATTTTGAAAGCGTAAAAATACAAGCATAAAAAAAAAAAAAAAAAAATTAGCTAGTACTATTTTTTTTTTTTTTTCTTTTTAGCCTTTGGGGTAAAAAAATTCCTTTTTATTTTCCTTTGATTAAGCTAGTGTTTATTTTTTGTTATTTAATTATGTTTGATTTATTTTTCTATTCCATTGGGATTTATGCAAAATTTTTTTTCTTCTTTATTTTCTTCTATATTTTCTTCTTTATTTTCTTCTATATTTTCTTCTTTATTTCTTCTTTTTTTTCATCTTTTTCTTTATTCTTTTTTTTTTTTTTTTTTTTTTTCGATTTTCAAAAGGAAGATGTAATGCAACGCAATGCAATGCTGGACGAATGTTTTAAAAACCCGTTTGAAAAAAAAAATTGAACAGGGGCGCACGTGAAGAATAGGAAGCATAGATATACCTATTGCAGCATACCGATTACGAAGAAATAACAAAGGGTACAATAATGGATGAAAAGAGGTGGGGAACACAAAAGTATGCAGTGTATACATATATTACATGCATACGTAATGTGACTCACATGTTTTCACTTTATCAAGAATTTTATATATATATATATATATATATATATATATATATATATATATGTATATATACATATGCATTTCTTAGTAATGTATTTTTTTTTTTTTCTAGCCTATGATATCAATTTTTCCCTGCGTTTTTCACGATACCTTAATGATGAAAAGGAACAAATGTCCCTAGGTCCCCGAATTGGGATCGCGAGCAGACTGAGGGAAATACAAAGTTAGGAGAAAAGTTCAAATATTTGAATTTACCTTTCTTCTCATTCATATAGAGTTATTCAATTCAGGTGGTACACAATATGGCAGCTAATCAATTCGATAGATTGGCAATTTTGAATTTACTTTGCGCTTTGTTTTGCATCTTTTTTTTTTTTTTTTTTTTTTTTTTAAATGACCAATTCATTGTTTCAACACAAAGGATCTTTCTTTCCCCCGATCCTTACCCATCGCTCTTTGAGGAGCTTTACCCACATGCATAAAAAAGAGATAAATGAAAACACCTTACATCGATTTTCTCTTTAAACTAGGAGTGTAAAAGGAAATCACCACTACTTTAATGTAAACAAAAAAAAAAAAAAAAAAAAAAAGGTATGAATAATTCTACTTTTTAGTACAAAAAACTTATTTTATTCTTTTGAATATTAAAACAAGACAATTTAGTGAGTTTCCTTGATATCTCTTTTTTTTTTTTTTTTTTTTTCTCTCTCTCAATTGTACAAAAAAAAATGTGGTTTTGAATAAATACATAATAGATAGAGACTTTTTTATTTATTTATTTTATTTTTTTTTTTACTGTGCTTTGCATAATTGATAGGTGCGAATCACCTGAGGGAGGCACAAAAATGTATGCAACCTTGTATGTACCAGAAGGGGGAAAAAAAAAAAAAGAAAAAAAAAAAAAAAGAAAAATGAAGAAGAAAAAAAAGGAAAAAGTGCTAACTTAGCGTCATTGCCAAATAGGGGCACAAAATGTTCGTCAAAGTTAAGGTTACACATTGAGGGTTCAAAATGTTCCTTGAAATTAGCATTTTCAAAATGATTTTGCAGAATAAACGTAATAGTCTCTATGCTCCATCTACATTTTTTTTTTTTTTTTTTTTTTTAAATACTTATCCAACTATTTCCGTTGGATGGAAAAACTGAAAAACGTCCATCTGGATTGATCTCATGATATGTTATAAAGTACAACACATACTCAGGGGAAAATTTAAAAATGACATTATTTAATGTTTTGTATTTATTCTTTTTATTTTTCCTTTTCGAGCAAGGCATATTAAGAGGTTCTAATTGACAGGGTGATCCCATGACCACCACGCATTCACTGTGTTTTTGTGTACATGCCCGCATATGTGTGTGTTTTTGTGTTTATGTATGTATGAATCTATGTATCCATGTGTCATTGCGTGAGTGCATTAATTCCTACATATGCTAGATCACACATGTATCACCAAACTTACAAATGCATTTTTTCCAACGTTGCAATATTTCCTCTTTCTCTTTCGCGGCTTCCATCTCCTGCTTCATTGACAGCTTGATCGATATCCACATCATCACCATCAATTTTTTTTTTTTTTTTTTCTTCTAAACCTACCCTAGGTGCTCGTGGGCTTAAAAGAATAAACAAAATTGGCTACCTAACCTTTTTTGGTCGTCCATATGAAGGAAAAAAGGACACCAAATGTTCATCCAAAGTGGATGACATGTTGTATGACAGCTGGGGAGTCAAATCTCTATGGGATTCGAAACCATTCTCATTAATGAAACTTCCATTTGTAAGTACATTTTCTTCTAACTTTCATAGAAATATGTTTAAGTGGAAGCATAGAAGTGACTTAAATAAGCACATAAATAATTACACTTTATCTGGACAAATTCGTACAAAGTATTATGTGCATCCTCCTACCAACACACCACCTCACACACACACACAAAGGTGCAACAACCCCTCTTTGTCTACATTTACGTAGAATCCCCAGAATATGTTACCTTTCCTTAGTGAAGAATCTATAAAATACCATTACAGCAAACATCACGCTACCTATGTCAAAAACTTAAATAGTATTAAATGAGATTTGTTGAAATTAGCTTGATTCCATTTGGAAAAACATTTGGGGTTCCGCGGCACGTTGCGTAGTTTTTCCTAGCCCCTTCGTTCGTCTTTTCTTGTGTGCATTTTTTATTTATTTTTTTTAAATGGAAAAATATATAATTTTTCTGTACCCACTTTCATCCCCTTTTGCACGTTTTCTTTTATTTTCTTTCCTTTTTTTACTCCCTTTTTGAACTTCGTTTGAAGATTTAACAGAACAAAATGGAGAACTAAGAAACCTAACCTTAGAAGGTGAGCAAGCACATTTTTCACTGGGTATAAGAATTCGTGCGTAATATTAAAATTTTTACTTCTCAAGACACATTATATGTAATGACAGCCACCGATCTGACACATTAACATGTGTAAGTATGGTGTTTTCACAAAGCTGTATTATTATACCCTTTTATGACAATGCCTTTTTTTTTTTTTTTTTTTTTTTTCTCATCTCAGAAGTGATAGAAAAATACAATGGACCAATTTATAACAATGCTGGTAAAGTTATATTCACACAGATTGTGTAATGCTTGGAGGGATTTCATACAAAATAGAGGGGCTAGATATTTCATTGTGTTTATTTCTTTTTAGATAATTCGAATGTGTAACATGGTTATGTTATGCTTCTAAGACACGAGTCACATTTGCAGCACTTTCACAATACCCATTTATCACAGCTCAAATTTTTAATCATAATTTTTTTTGGCTTGGAATAAAAGAAGAGGGAGGAGGAGGGATGCCATACGGAGAAATTAAGGACAAAATCGAAGATTCTTTTAACTCTTTTGAAAATTTTAAGGAAATATTTTTAAAAGAAGCAACAGGTATTTATGGCTAAACAGTTCATATGTTTAATCATATAGCATATATTTTTTTTTTTTTGAAAATTGAATATTTGTGTATTTTTTTCGTTTTCACTACGTCCTTTCTTTGTTCAGGACATTTTGGGAGTGGTTGGATATGGCTAATAATGAAGGACAAAAAGTTAAAAATTTACCAAGGACATGATGCTGATAATCCTATAAAAAACAACGTTGGCCGGCCTATCCTAACCCTAGGTGTGTACAAATATGAAGAAAAGTTGTAATTTAAATCCAAATAAAATCCTCAAATTACTATAATTTCGAAAATGAGGAATACCTTGGAATGTTTATAAGTGTATATAAAATTCTGTTGCACACATTACCCTTTTTTTTTTTTTTTTCTTTTTCTCAAGATGTTTGGGAGCATGCATACTACGTAGATTATAAAAATGCCAGAGCTGATTACGTAAAAGGCAAGGAAAAAATAAAGAAATAAAGAAACAAAGAAATAATTCTATATACTATATACCCCTGCATGTACATGTATTTATATCCTTTAGCTAGTTGATAATCTCACAGGCATGGGCCTGTTACTATTGTTATTACGTTTTGCAATGCATTATGTTTAGTCAAAAATGCGTGAGGCAATTCATTTCACTTTTCTTATTATTCCTTCGCACACACTTTTCAGAATGGTTAAACAAAGTTAACTGGGATTTTGCCAATTATAATTTGTCTATATTAAATTAACAAAATAAAATAAATGGTAAATGGAAAAAAAATAAAATGGAAGAAAAGTACAAAAATATCTCTTCATTTTTATGTGCACTCCTTGATTTAGCATGTAAAATGTAGTTATTTTATACAAGTCCTTTGCCATATTTTTTATTTTTAGGTTACGTCATTTATTTTAGTTTATTTTAGTTTATTTCGTTTCACTTTTTTTTTTTTTTTTTTTTTTTTCTGTGAATAGTCTCAAAATGTACGTGCACTTTATCCATACGTGCATTCTAATGTGTGTTTTAAAACGTGTGAGGATTTTTCTGCTCTTTTTTGAAAAAATTTAAAGGGAGTTAATTAACTTTACACAAAAAAAAAAAAAAAAAAAAAAAAAAAATTCTAAGTATGGAAGATAAATTATAAGTACCAAATAGAGTTACGTTTTGGTCGTTTTTTGTCCTCTCCACATGCACAACTAAAGTGGATTATGTAAATGGAAAGAAAAAAACTATCGATGCGCTTTGCCTTCATCATCATCGTAATGATCATAACGCTGTATTTTCATTTTTTTTAACTAGAAATTTTTTATTCGCAAAATGGCCACTTATTTTTTTTTTTATTGCATAAATTGACCGGACTATACAACGTGCATTATTCTATAGAACGAGGAATATAAATCCAAGTTTGTTAAAAGCATATGTCAACCAGGTTCTTAAGGTGAATGCAAAAGATTGTTCTAATAGTTTATCACTTGTCTCTACGTCCCATCGGATAATACCTTAAATGAGCTTATCCTCTCTATGCGTTGAAGTTATTTAAATTTTGTACTTTCTCATCACATAGGTCTTCCTACACATTTTACAGACTTATTGTTCATTTATTTCGAATCCATTTATATCACTTCAGATCACCAAGTTAAGCGGTATAGTATTTTTTTTTTTTTTTTCTCTCCTTACCGTCTCACTATTCGCAAGCAAGTTTGTTTTTATTATCACATAGAGAGGTTGTTACTAATATGTTTTGAAAAAAGCCCTTCTTTTATGCTCTTCCCGTCCATTCATTTTGCTCCTTTGCACTTTTTCTCTTTTGTTCTTTTTTTCTTTCTTTTTTTGTTCTTTTTTTTTTTTCTTTTTTTTTTTTTTCTCTTCTATCACTTTGAAAGATTGTGGAAATGGGTAATAACATTTGTGTAAAAGAAGGTGTGTGTGCAAAAGGAGAAACTGGTAAGATGGTGGCGTGACAACTTTTGCAACTTTTAGCCACTAATGAAATGTGTATTGGTTTTGAATGTCTCTGCACAATGAAACAATGGAACATTTTTCTCTAATTTCACAACATCCCACAACATACGTCATTTTAATTATAATAACTAATAAAATTTCACAAAAGTGAAAATTCTATAGGTAAGGTTCCATGTTTTTTTCATTTTTGTACCTTTTCTCATAAAAATAAAAAAATCGGGATATGGTGACTATTTGGGTTTTTTTTTTTTTTTTTTTTTTTTTTCTAGTGGCAAAAATTCTGTGCCGATTGCTCAGAATAGTCTTTCCCCCAAATTTCATGGAATAACAGGAATGATACAAAAAAATGGGGACAAAATTACCATCAGTTTGTTAGAAAATTGGCAGAATATATCCATAGCATTGCCACAACATTCTCCATAAAAATGACAGAAAATTTCAAAAAAGGTTCATAATAATTATGACGGATACACCTTCAAAAGAACAAAACTAGCAAAGGAACTGAAAAAAAAAAAAAGAGCATCACTTGGCATGTGTATAGAGAAATTTCCCGCTGCAGAAACTGGAGGAAGTGAAAGAAACAAAAATAAAGATAAGAATAAAAAAAGTAGAACTAATCATCTACCAAGATTAAAATCGAATCATTCTAGCCAAAGTGAACATAGAAAGGAAATAAAATAAGAGGAAAAAAAACAAAACATATCTATGAGTTACTGCCCAAATCTGTGACATATAAGTGGATTGTGAAACGGCAGTGAAAAAGCTATCTGTGTGTAAACGCTGCCTTGGTGTAAATTCTACCTTGGTGTAATTTCTACCTTGGTGTGAACACTACCTTGGCGTAGGAATCTACTTTCGTGAAAGGCTTTTGAAGAGAAAAATATTTTCTTAAAATGAATAACCATTTGAGGGATGCCAATTTCGCAAGCAAAGAAAATGTCTCGAAAAAAGGGACGCAGAACAAAACAACTGTACATGTGAAGAACACATACATATCACCATACGTGCTTTATAACAACAAAAAGGAAAATAATGAAAATGAATTTGCAAAATTGAACAACATTTTGACGAATGAAAAAAACAAAGTATTCATTAAGCATAAATTTAACTACTTTAAAGATGGAATTCATGAGAAAAAAAATTTAAGGTACTCGTTAGTTAATAAACTCAACTTGAAGTGCTTTGAAAATAAGGGGAATGCATGCGAACTGAATACTATTACTACCATGATTCAGATGAATTCTGATTTTGATAGTGACAAGGACGGCAATGAAATGGTTAAACATGAGAAATCAAACTTAGTTGGAAATATAAAAGAACTTACCATTATTAGAAGTGAAGACATAATTCGAGGTAGAGGAACTATAAGGAGTGAGGAGTTTATTGGGAACAACGATATTATGAACGGGAAGGATATCATAAACATTGGGGAAGTAATTAATAATGAGAGAATGGAAGAGGAGAAGACACAACCAGATGTTTCTTTTAAGACATATCCAAAGGGTCAAAAATCAGATGCTTCTTTTAAGACATATCCAAAGGATGAAAAACGAGATGCTTATTTTTCCTATAATAACTATTACAAAGACAATGAAAGTGTTTTTCCTAGCTCCAATTGTTACATTTCGAGAAGCAGTGGATATGAAGATAAGGTAAATTCACTTAAGTATGAAGGAGATGAACGAATTAACCAAGTTGAGTTATCTAATAGTAATATAGAACCCATAGACAATTGTTGTTGTTCCCATAGTAGACTTAGAGACAATTGCACAAATGAAGTAATTTACAAATGTGAAGATTCTATTCCACTTGGGACAATTCTGAACATTCATAACCTTGACAATAATAATACTAATATTTTGACAACTGTTATGCTAAGAAATATACCGAATAAGTACACACAGAAAATGCTAATGAATGTTATGAATGAACATTTTAAAGGATTGTATGATTTTTTTTATTTACCAATTGATTTCCGAAATAAATGTAATGTTGGATATGCCTTTATAAATTTTATACATCCTTATTATGCTGAACTGTTCATACGATTTTTTAATAACTATAAATTAAATGCTTTTAAAAGTAATAAAATATGTACAGTTACATGGGGAAGAGTACAAGGGTTAAAAGCCAACATTGAGCATTACAGAAATTCTGCTATCATGACTATACCCATACCACAGTATAAACCTATGCTTTTTCAAAATGGAATTTCTGTCTCTTGGCCAGAATCCGATGGACCTTTACCTTCGATTAAATTGCGTTCGCAAAAGTATTAACAGTCAATCTGTCTACTATCGGAATACAAAAAGAATGGGGAGAGGAGGGGGGAGGGAGAGAGAGCTTTGTTCATGTGATATCTACAGGAGATGTACTTTCTTGGTTACTCTAAAACAAGTTGGGAAATATTCTTTTCCAAATTATCCCACTCGAAGGAAAGGGATAGCACCTATTATTTTATACATATACATATGTGCATGCGTATATACACGAATGTATCTGCCTAGATCGTGTGTATCCTGCATTTATCATTCTCCCTGTGTATTCGAGACTGCAAAAAAAATTATCACCCTCATGTGTTATTATCATCGTTCGCAACTAAGATATATATATATATATATATATATATATATTTGTTTATGGCTTGTTCAATTTACATGTTATTTCATTCTGCTTTATTTTATTCTATTTTACCCCATTTTTTTTACCCCACTTTATTTACCCCATTATATTTACCCCACTTTTTTTACCCCAATATATTTACCCCACTTATATTTTACTCCATTTTATTTTATTTATTTTCTTCTCTCCTCCATGTGTATTGAAATGACTATATAACAATCAACACACTAGAGTTAGAAAATTTCTGCACATATATCCCCGTGGTGTACACACAAAATTATGAACGCGACAAGGCGTGCTTATACCTGGGTACATACAAACATGCAAGTAGTTGTAAACTTTCATCTTATTTGTAAAAAGTTATCTATGTTTTATCTTGTTAAAATTTGTATTTTTTTTTTTTTTTTTTTTTTTTTTTGTTGCAATTTTATTTCCATTGCTAAAAAAAAAAAAAAAAAGGGCACGATGTTAACACGTTAGGGATAAGTTGGACACGTCATGGAGAAATGAAAAATGACCTCGAAAAAGGGAAAAAAAAAAATGAATACATAAATAAGCATAGTGATCCATGGCTCAATAAGGATTTGATAAAGTGGCTTGTGATGAAGTAAAAATAAGGTGGAAAAAGCGAAAAATTTACTCTCACTATTGATCTTTTCACAATTGCAAAAAAAAAAAAAATAAAATAAATAAATGAAATAAAGAAACAAACAAACAAATGAATAAACAAATGAATTAACAGATAAATGAATAAATGTGTAAAATAATTAAACAAAATAAAATAATTACCACACGGAGTACGTGAAGCAAGAACACTTTTGGACGAATGATTTTACAGCACAAAAATAATTATGTGTATTCACCAATTACTGTGTTTAAGCCTTTTATACCACTTAACCATCTCCTTTTATGCATCCCTTCGATGGATGTACAAGTATACTTGAATGTGCACATATATATATACACATATGCAAGTGTTTACATATGTATGTGTTTACATGTGTATATGCTGCAGGTGTGTGTATTTCCCTTTTTAGAGGCGTATTTATGCATATTTCCCTCCTTTCTCCACACTTGTCTATAAAGCAAGCCAAAGGGGCTACCTCGTTATGGTCCTACATTCCACATTGATCATAAAAATTTTGTTGCTGTTTTATTTACACAATAAAATAAGAACTCTCAATTGCCTAAAATGCGCAGATAACCATAATTGTAAAAACAGCTGCTACACATTAGAAAACGATAAAAAAATATGCTTGTGTAATGCTAATGAAAAGGGGATACACTGTAAGGACAAATGGAACATGTGTGATAGGGATTGTAATATTCGCGGGACGAACGAACCATGTTCCGTTTCCTTATGCAGAAGAGGTTTGAGTTGCAAAAATGATCGCATAATTTTATTTATGAAAAAAAAAAAAAAAAAAAAAAAATAGGTTTCTATCCTAATGTGCTAATTAAGTGCAGTTCCATGCAAGAAGTTTTTCTTTGTACATAGGATTGTGATGGGATCGATCACTTTCGTCATATCACCCCTGTGTATCTTACTTTGCATATATCTATTGATATCGCTTCATGTACTTAGTTGCTTATTTCTTCACCCCTTCAAGGTACATGTCTACCCATAGATAAGAAGCCATATTACTTGTGCGACTGTGGAGATTTTTATATGGGTAAGAATTGCGAAATTGAAAATAACCCATGCTCATCTGAAGAAACAAATCCATGTCTTAACGGAAAATGCCTTTTTATAGTTAAACTCAACAGAGTCATTTGTAAGTGTAATAATGGCTGGACACAAAAAGATAAACAAAGTTCGACTATGTTGACCTGGGGGAAGGAAATGGTTGAGGTCCCTCCTCCATGCAATGGTAAGTGGAAATGAAAGGAAGCACATTATGGAAAAACTGCTCTCTTTTTATGCCTACCTGTGTGCCTATGTTTGTACCTTTGTGTGTGTGCGTGTTTTTTTTTTTTTTTTTTTTTTTTTTTTTTTTGCGAATGCATAGGTGCACCCTCATCTGGGTACATAAGCATATGCGAGTAATTTTTTCCTTTTTCTCATTCTCAACTTTTTGCAGAACAGTTAACTAGAGGATTATCCAAGTATGTTATTTATCACACGCCGGGTTAGTTTCCAAATAATTTTGCACCTTTATTATGCACCTTGCTCATAACCACGAGTTATTTGAAATATATCAAAAAAAAAAAAAAAAAGAAAAAAAAAAATATCGCATTTTATCACATATAAAACTTTTCTCTATTTATAGCGACATATGCCATATGGTGGCTCATCTATGTGATCAGCATTCTGGTTTTATTCCTCTGCTGCTGCAACGTGTGCTTTGACTTCTTTTCGAATTCCCTGTTAAGTTATTTTACATTATTTAATCGCAAGAAGGAGAATTGAGCATTGAAAAGTAGTAACTGTGTATTACATTTTCCGCAAGAGAAAGAAGCAATGATGTATGTGGACATAGATACCCATTTTACGAACGGGTACATATCGAATGAATAAGAGGAACTGTATTAAAAAATCCTTTTTTGCAATTTATTTGTAAAAAAGGAAAAACAAAAAAAAAAAAAAAAAAAAAAAATCCACACACACACACAAAAGGGTGCAAACGAAAGAATGGAAAAATAAAATAAAAAAAAAAAAAAAAAAGAAAAACGTGCTCATATAATCAAACGGTAAGTAGGAACAGAATTAACCATTCTGTAACCTCGGAAAAAGATATAATTGTCATTCGCCACCATAACAGTAGCGCTGATAATTAAACTAGTAAACCTCCACGTGCACTCTCCTTCGTTTTTCAGGATCCCAAGATTGATGACATTTCAGAATATCCATAATTTTTGGCCTTATAGTCTTGTGACCACATATGTAAAGTTCACATTTGAGATCATTAAAAAGACGCAGAAAATTTTCTCGTCCTTTGTATATTTCATCTTGCACATAGTGAGAAGTACCATCTGTATTTTTATTAACCGAAAAGATATAATTGATGTGGAAGTTAGATGGGTACATTTTCTTAAAGTATTCTAGTTCATCTAAATATAAAATGGAGTCTTCATTATATATACCATAAAATAAATGAATTTGTCCATTATAAGTTGATTTTTTTATACTTTTATTTTTTTCATACCCCCAAATTTTTTTTAAAAAAGATATATATGGAGATATCCCCGTGCCTGTTGCGATTAAAATTAAATTTGTATTTTTTTCGATAACATTATTCGGTAAAATAAATGATCCATGTGGTCCTGTTAAATATATATCATCATTCTTTTTTAAATTTTTTATATAACCAGAGCAGTACCCATATTTCAGGGCCACTTTTCCATTTTTTTCTTCATTATAAGTATGAATCTTTACAGCAATGGATATATTGTCTGCACTGCTGGACGATATGGAATATAGCCTTGCGCATTTTATGTGCTTCACGGGGTAATTATTTCTGCCTTCTCTACCCTGCTTCTCATCATTTGTATGGTTCTCCTCGATCCGTATTTCATGACCTACCCTTTTTTTCCCAATATTATCGTATAGTCTATTTGCCCCCTCTTTATTGTACACTCCTCCACAGTATGGAATTATTCCACAGGAATGACCTTCCAAATATGTAAACATTCCTCCATGATATATTTCAACATTGTACACATCATGCCGAGAGTGTTCTCTCACAAGTTTCACTTTGTCAAGCACTTTACATTTTAGTGGATTTTTAATTGTATATAAATTAGTGTAACTTTTTTTTTCTGTGTTGTTAAAGTGTCTATGGATATTCTTTTTCTTAAGTAAAGTAACACTTTTTACAAAAAGAGTTTTTTTCAATTCATAATTTTTTTTTTTGAAGATAGCATACGTATTGATTTTGTTCGGCGTTATCCCTCCGATAGCAGCTGACAGTATTAGTAGAGCAATTTGAAATTTCATTTAATGAAGGTTTTTCCAGTGAATTTAGAGATAATCAGGCACTCAGACATATTTTTATTGGTGCTTGATCGATCGTGTTAACCGTTCGTCTGGAGTGGCTTATTAATATTTTTATCATTCCTATTAGGTCGCTCCTGGTTTTATCAGCATTTAGCACTATCAAGCCATTTGGTGAAGACACGCAGATGTAACAATGCGATAATGTACCTTATACCCATTCATAATCTTACGATATATGCCTCTTTTTTTATATTTTCACCTTCTCATACATTTATGTACTCTTTCCTTTCCTTTTTCTTTTTTTATTATCACGTTTTCTTCGTTTTTTTCTTATCTGTATACGTTTTAATGTATCAAAATTTGTCACATGCAGAAACGATCTGGATATATACATATATGTGTTCCTTATGTGTAAATCTGTAAAATAGGAAAATTGTCACATTGAATGAGTGAGCAGGAGGAGGATGGAAAAAAAAAAAAAAAAAAAAAAAAAAAAGAATGATATTTCACTTTTACAAAAAGTTTGCAAATATTAGTTTTGTTATATATACATTGATGTGTACGTTGTTTATACTTAATTATGTGCATATGCATGTGTGCCGATGTGTGGGGTGTGATTTGGGGTAAAAGCGGTTTTTGTCATCTATAAGTTACATTTTCAAAAAAATGATTTAATTAACATTTGTATGTGAACGTAAAAATAGTGCTCGTTTTGGTTTGTGACTTAAAGATGGGTAGGAAAGATCTACCTTATAATTATTCTTTGTTTTGTCAAAAGGCATAGCTTTGTTTTTATTTTTTGTTCTTCGTAAAATGAGTATTTCACAGGTTTGGTATTTTGTTTACTTAAAAAGGTTTGGGCAAAAAAAAAAAAAGAAAAAAAAAAAAACCTAAGGGGAAAGAAAAAAAAACAATTGAGAAAATATATCCCTCCCCCCTCTTCTTATTTTTTTTTTTTTTTTTCCTTCCCTTATATGTGTATTCGAAGTACTCTGTTGATCCTTTTCTCACGTAAGGGGAGAAAAAAAAAAAAAAAATAATAAATTTTATTATATCGAGAGCATAAAATAACAGGAACTGAATTAGAATAAGTTGCTACAAGTTTCGCAGTAATCCATTTTCTGTTACTTAAGGACTCGGAGTCCCCACGTGCGCTACAAATGTATAAGAGAACATATAGGGTGTATATATATTCACACATGTATATATATATATATATATATATATATATATTTATATGGCACCTAGTGAGGTTCAAAATTCTATTAACGTGAATGATTTTATACATGTAGTGTAGGTTTTTCACTTTTTTTCGTGCAGATAGTGTATGGGACTAATCCCAAGAAAATGAATGCAAGACCTTAACCTATAACTGAGTGCAAGCGTGAGTGCATATTTTATATATGTAATGTAAATACGCTTTTTTTATAGGGTTTTAAAAAAAAAAAAAAAAAAGCACATCCACGTATATGTATGTATATATATATATATATATATATATATATATATATATATACATATCATACTGTTGTAGGGGAATTTTACAAAAAAGAAAAAAGAAAAAAAAAAAAAACATTAAGATGATGATAAATCAGTGTATATAAATATATAGTTTTACAGTAATACGACACAGGGATTAAAAAAAATATACATACCTCGTTTCACCAAAAAAAAATAACTACTTTTTATCATTCGGAAAAAAAAAAGTTATAGCAAGGAGAAAAAAAAAAATAAAAAAAAAAAAAAATAATAAAAAAAATAAAGCTAAGCTAAGCAAAGCAGAGCAAAGAATTTTAATTCAAAGAAGAAAAGGAAAAAAAAAGAAAAAAAAAAAAAAAGAAATCAGAACAACAATCATATAAATTGAATGAAGATGCTAACACTTTTCTTTTATAGTAACCAGCACGGTATTATTTATATGACATGACCTGGCCTGACCACATTTGTGTTTCATATTTCAGCCCAAATATATTTGTGAAGTGTTTTTTTTTTTTTTTTTTTTTTTTTTTCATGGTCGAATTAGATCATTGCAAAGGGGGGACATAAATGTCGTGCTTTTCAACCTAAAAACGATTTTGAAGGTTTTTATATATATTTTTAAATTAGAAAAAGTATAATAAAAACCGAGTTCCCGTCGTTATACTTTTTTTCCAAAAGGAAAAAATTGAGGTAAACATAGTAGAAGAGAAGTGAAGAAGTTAAGAAGTGAAGGAGTGAAAGAGTGAAGAAGTAAAGGAGTGAAGAAGTGAAGGAGTGAAGAAGTAAAGGAGCGAGGAAGTGAATAAACTTGATGAAGAGCAAAGATCAGTAATAAAAAGTCACCCTCCCTTTATGAGGACTTGCAAAGGAAAAACACTTAGCTTATATAGGCATGTGTGTGTATATATATACCCATGTACATATCTATAAATAAAAAGGATCGAGAGTCTGCACAAATTTTTTTTTTTTTTTTTTTTTTTAACCTTCCCATGCACATCCATAAAAATACAACGTAGAGTTAATTGTGTGAAGACTGCTTTGATTAATTTAACTTAAATAAGGGTTATTAGAATGTAGAGAAAGGACTCTGCACGTGTATGTATATATATATATATATATATACATATACATGTGCATAAATGTACACATACGCATGCATGCATATACTGAGGGAGAAGAGAAGAAAGGCTAAGTAGGATATGAACGCATTTGCAAATTGGGAAATCGTAGTTTAAACAGATACCTGTTGGTTAAAATGAAAAAAAGAAAAAATTATTTTGCATTTTGAATGAATAAAAACGAAACTGAGAGAATAAGAATAAGTTAACACAAAGGAAAAACATTCGGTATGTACATACGTAGTCACTATATGTACATATAAAAGTATATGCAGTTACACGGGTCTATAAATACCCCTGCAATCTAATGTTTAGGAGGATTTTCACAGGAGTACGTACTCACATACATACATATATATATATATATATATATATATATATATATATATATATAAACACTGCCACAGATATATGCATACACGTGGCTAGAAGAGCCCCCTGTGAGATAACAGAGGACCTGTAATTGACAAAAATAAAATAAAAAAAAAAAAAAAAAAAACCTTTATCGACAGTGTAAAAAATTAACAATGATGCTGAGTAACAAAGACGAAGAAAAAAAGTATCAGGATATTATCACGGAAAAGTTAAGAGAATTATTAGGAGAATATGAAGTAGATATACTGACCGAGTATGTTTGGCATATGGCAGGGAATGCCAAAAGTAGCCGTGAATTTATGTGTAACGAATTGAAGGATTTCCTGGGAGATCATGTAATTTCCATGACAAAAAAAAAAAAAAAAAAATATAAATAAATAAAATAAATCGAGCGTTTTTTACATATGAAATATATGAAATGTAAAAAAAGAGAGGTTCTATGTATAGATCAGCGTAGAGCTATCTGTAAAAATGGCACATTGTAGTGATTATAGATTAACAGAGCATTCATTTTCCTTTATGAATGAAAGGAAATTGGAGAATTTTCATTTAGATTTTACATGCCAATCGCTTTTTCCATGTCAACGAATGCATAAACAGATGATGCATTTTTTATTTCTTTGCTGAATCGATCATATCCCTTTCTTGTCGTTTTTGTTTCGTAATTTATTCATCACATCTAATAATGTTAATATAAATCTACATTTTACATATTCTGCACCATCACTTGCAGACTGTTGTATTTGTCAATTGGTTAACAAAATTTATGGGTGACATCAAAAAACCATTGAAGAGTGAATGTTCATCTAAGAATGATAAGTTATACAAATGTGGTAGCGACAGGGATAGGCATATCGGAGAGACTTCGAGATCTAATAGGAGTAGAGGTAATATATATATATATATATATAAAATAGTGATTTATTTTATGAAAATCCTATCAGTCGTATTACATATGCCTAATTTACATATAAGAATATATATAACAGTGGGGAAGGATCATATGTTCTTGAATCTTTTTTTTTTTTTTTTCATTCGATTATGAGTAGATACAAAAAAAAAAAAAAAAAAAAAAAAAAAATGAGGACACAATTACTTCTTCTCCTTTCCCCTTTCCCATTTACAACAGAATCCAAATCAAGGTATTCCACCACGCAAGGAAAGAGAACAAAGGTTTGTGATAACAAACTATTTAATTCTTCCATTTGACCATATGCACATTATTTCAATGCTTGTGACGTGGATAGAACCTAGCCTTCTTCACAGCGAAGAAAAAAGAAAAAAAAATTATTCTGTACATTTTAATTTACTAGTTCTTATTTCATTCATCAATAGTAATTTTTTCCAGTGTTACATTTTACAAAATTTTTTTTTTTTTTTTTTTTCCTCATCCCCTCCTCCCACATCTTAGGATCATCAAAGGGACTATGATTCGTATAGAAAAGATATGTCAACTACAAGAAGGAGATCCAGAAGTTACAGAAGTAGAAGCAGTAGATACTCATTGAATGATGCAGATTCATTTAATAGAAGAAGGACTAGGAAAAGACAAAGAGGAGGAATAAGTATGAGATCTATATCGTCAAGTGTGAATACAAGAAAATTTCATTATGATAATAACAGATCTAGAACGAGAAAAAGTGACAAAGAAATGGATAGAATGAAAATAAGGGATGATAACAAATACAGAAGAGTAGGAAGAAGTGGCACGCACTCGATATCCCCAAGTAGAGTTATTTACGTGGAAAAGGAGGAAGAAAAAAAAAGGAGGAATAGCGAGGCTTTGCAAGATGTTCCTAAGCACAGAAGCGGTAATAAACAACAGCGAAGAGGCCACATCAAAGAGGCAAAAAAAACAACAAGAGCAAATAATGCTTCCTCTCCTGCTCTAAGATATACACCTATATGTATATATATGCACGATGCATGATCATGATTGATAATATGCTAAAAAATAAAATGTGTATCCTATGAAAAAGAAAAAGACATGTCCATTCCAATTCATCCCATATAATAGGGTGAATTTCATTAATCACTCCTTCATCATCATCATTTTTAATTTGTTTTGTCATGTCTTTTCATTTTTTTTTTTTTTTTACGTTTTTCCCTATTTTTGTTAATGCAGATTTGGAAGCCAAGAGGATGAGCGACAGTGGAGATGAACATAATTCTAGCGAAAAGAGGAATAAAGCCATTTTAAAGTAACCATGATTTTTGAAAAAAGCAGAAAAATAAAAAGTGAAAAAGAGAAGTGAAAAATAAGAAGTGAAAAAACGAAACTATGAACACTTTTCAAACCCCTTTTTTTTCTAAAAGAGGAGCTTACATGGTTCATTTTCGCACGCCCCCCAAAATTTTGATTGATTATTCATTTGTAAAAATATCCTGAACACATTTTTGATTCTATTTTACACCAATCCTTGTAGACCTAATCCCCGATTCGGAGGTGATAAGCAGATTCCGCTTTTGCAACCATACATCTCGAGTAAGTGAATTAACAACTATTTTTCACATAAGACCATTATATTACATTTAGTACTTGAAACTATGATCCATTACTCCCATATATATGTTGTTGTTTCCATACCAATGTGCATATCTCCCCCTCCAATGATTATTTTGTTAATCCATTATTGCATGTGGAAGTAGAAAATGGGGTTATCCAGATGTTTATATGATTCAACTTATACATGTACATGTGAAGGATATCGCGCCCTACTTTTTCATTCATTTTTGTCTATTTCATTTGGTCCATTTTGCTCCTTCCTGTTTTCTCGTCCCTCTGAAGGTATGACCAATAAGGAAAAGGGGAATTATCGTATGAACTACCTTTATGAAAATGCAAATGCACAAGGAAATATCGAGAAAGGAATTAACAACACGAGTGGAAATTACCATCAAACAAATTTCATGATGACACAACAGAACATAGTAGATATCAGCAAAACTAGTAGTAACAACTTTATCCCTCCGAGTATCCATAATAACAGTTACATTAATAATAGACTTTCTCACAACAGCACAAATCATCAAAACCACTTACCTTTTAATGTTAATATGAACACCAGAGGTATTCACCATCCCCCCTCAAATTACATGACCCCTAATAGGTACAGTAAAAAATAAAATAAAATTTAATATATATAGTATTAGTAGTAGCAATCATTACATCTATTTTTAAGAAGCATGGGATAAATCCAAATGCTTCTAATTCTGCAGATAGCATTAAGAAAAAAGCAACAACAAAAAAAAAAAAAAAAAAAAAAAAAAAAAAAAAAATATTAATCGAACATTCTCGTTCCCTTTTTTTTTTCATAACGCAGCACACAGAACTCAAGGAGTAATCAAAATAATATGTTTTTTTCAAATAGTGTTACAAAAAATAATTACAATGAGAAGATGACCAAACCGATGCCACCTCCTCCTTCGTTTATCCCTCCAGCAACGTTTACTGCTCCATCCTTTACGCCACCATCCTTTATTCCACCATCTTTTATTCCTCCATTGAATAAGAGGAAGCAACATTTTAACACTCATCATGTGACTGCCGAGAGATTACCTACAAAGGAACAGCAGCAGCAACAGCAACCATTTCACATGTCCCAAACATCATCAAATCATACATTTATATCACAAAAAAATACACAGAATTCGCAATTTAGTATGGTAAAAAATGACACAACAATTTCCCAGAACGATAGTAATCAGATCCCCCCAATGCTGCAAAGAGGAGGAGAAGGTGGTGCCCATTCAAGCGGTGATAATATTGTTAGTACTAATGGATTTATGAATATAGGTAAATTCTCCAAGAAAACAAAAAGCAAATTGCCCTTGATCACATATATATATATATATATATATATATATATATATATATATATATATATATATTTTTATCGCACGGATTTTCCCGCTTAAAACGTTGTTTTCTTGCTTCATGATTTTCATTTATATACATTATTTTTGCATGAATGTTTTTGTTTTTCATCCTTTTATTTGACTGTATATTGCTGTTTGTAATATTTTGCCACCACTCATGTCGCATCCCTTTCGATATCAAACTCATTCCCCCCCCCCCATGTAGACGCAACCAAGGGAACCAACCCAGATGATCAAGCAGATATCAAAAATACAGTTGTAAAGGTTAAGATGCGTGGAATTATTTTCACCACCCGCAACATGCTTTTCTATTAGCCATTTATTCGAAGATGTAGTAATTATCGCATTATTTCAATTCCACATATCTACTTTTTTTTTTTTTTTTTTTTTTTTTTATATTCTCACTTCTGAACAGATTCCAAAGAAATGTATCTATCTGCCAAATTGTCAATATGGAGATAAGTGTCGTTACATTCATCCTGTTGAAAACGTAAGATATAATTTTGAATTTTTTTTTTTTTTTTTTTTTTTTTTGTTCGTATATGAGAAACTTTTTTCTTATTGACACCACTTAAGGATGTGTAGATTAGGTTACAAATAAATGTAGCCATGATTATAAACACCAACACTGAAGATGATAATCACAAGAGCAAAGGATGAAACTATGCCCCCTGATACTGTAACTATGAATGTGATTATAAAACCACACCATTACGTCTTTACCCTTTTTTGCAGTGTCGAAACTGGCCTTATTGTGCCTTTGGATCGGAGTGTATTTACATCCACCCCAACGTGCCCTGCAAGTTTGGTAAGTCATTTTGACAGTGTCAATCAAGCTGCCTAAGGGGGATAGCTGCTAACTGGATAGAGGTTGATCGGGAGAGGAATTCCATTTGGGTGTTAGCTTTCACTTGTTTTGCATTGGCAAGTGGATACTGTTACGCCATAGAAACATTTCCAAACATGAATGTGTGATGTGCAACTTACCATTCTGCCCATTGTATGATTATTATTTTATTATTATTTTATTATTTTTTTTTTTTTTTTTACTTTTTTTTCTTTCATACGATTTTTCACCGCAGGATTGTATTGTGCGAATTACTATTGCAACTACTCTCATGACCACGTGGATACAACGGTAAAACAAAAGAACGTACAAACGGATGCACACGTATAGATAGATATGCATGTGTATGTATACACATATGTTGTATACACTTGAGGAAATATTAAAATTGCTTTTGTCCCGCGCACATTTTGTACAATTGCAAACCACACACCCCTGCCTACTGCTTTTAGAATTTACCTGAAATTGGAATTAATGGCTATTTTCTAAACAAAAAACTAATAAATAATAATGATAAGGTGAATAATAACAATGCAAATTTTGATGATAAGGTAGCTCAAATTTCAATCAGCATGCCGAAGACACCACCAGAAATGAAAAAGGACAATAAAATGAAAAATGTATATAACGAAAATGAATACATACAAAACATTTTAGATTTAGAAAGACAAGGATTAAATGAAGATACCAAAACACATGAACGTGTTCAGAATGATAATTTATTAGAGTCAACCGAGGAAGGTAAAATTGGAAACGAAACTCATTTGGACAATTCAAATCAAGTGCTTAAAGATTCTTTTTTACATCTTAATGAAGGAGGAGGAGAAGAATCCCATCAAGTTGTGAATAATAATGACCCACAAGAAAATGCTACAAATGAAAAGGAACTCCTAAATTACAATTGTTTTGACATTGTAGTTAACCCGGAAAATGCACAGGGAAGTGATTTACCCAGCGATGTCAACCGGGTTGCACCAGGAGAAATGGGAGAAGCGGGAGAAGCGGGAGAAGCGGGAGAAGCAGGAGAAGCAGGAGAAGCAGGAGAAGCGAGAGAAGCGGGAGAAGA
The DNA here is from genome assembly GCF_002157705.1 of Plasmodium gonderi. Taxonomy (NCBI): domain Eukaryota; phylum Apicomplexa; class Aconoidasida; order Haemosporida; family Plasmodiidae; genus Plasmodium; species Plasmodium gonderi. Next base: position 1,173,758 of record NW_021628936.1, read on the forward strand.
AGCAGAACAAAAAGAAGGGGGTAATTAAATTCTATCTACAGACTGACTAATTTAAATTGTACAATGGCCCCCAATCGACATGAATTATAACAAATATACTTGTTTTTATTTTGTGTTTTTTGCAATGTTTGAAGAGTGCGTTGTGGTTTTTTCTTATTCTGGTATTCCGCGCAGAAGGTCTTCTCCATGCATGTCCCCACTTCACGCATTCTACATATAATTTTTTTTTTTTTTTTTTCTCTTTTTAATTATCACACCATTCCATCGTTATTATTCTTTTTCTTTTCCCTCATTTACTAGCTTTTAAGTCGTTATCCCTATATACATAATTAATTATGAGTTAGTTATATAAGTATATTTACATATCATACAATAATGCATGTGTAATACTATGGCAGCATTATTGCATATATATATATATATATATATATATATATATATATATATTAAATTTTTTTTTTTTTTTTTTTGCCGATTAATTTTGTAATGTTGTATTGTGTATTGTATATTTCGCTGTGTTATCTTATCCTATGTTATGTTGCGTTACGTTGTTTTTTTTTTTTTTTTTTTTTCCTTGCCATTTTTGAAAGTTCAAAAATTTTAATTTATACCAACAATAAATTAAAACTCACGCATAAATTAAGTACAGCTTGAAACACTTTTCTTTTTTTTTTTTTTTTTTTTATTAAAGGAGAAAGAAGAAAAAAAAAAAAAATAATAAAAAAAAACGATGCGCTCCATGCTAAGATATTTTAATGAGAAAAAGTACTTTTAGGTCTCGAACAACAGATATATATTCTTATATACATGTATACGTGATGTTATCAACCGTGAGGATATTTCGTTATATCTTTTGATAAAAGGCATATATGTTTTTTTTTTTTTTTTTTTTTTTTTTTTCTATCAGTCTATAACGTAACATTTTCGCACAATTTCCTTTTTTTGAACGAGAAAAAAAAAATACAGATGTATGCCTTATGTGTACAACATATGCGTATAACATGTGTGAGTAACATACATATACATACACAATTGCTATAACACACACATACATACACAATTGCCATAACACACACATACATACACAATTGCCATAACGCACACATACATACATAATTTCTATAACATACACATACATACACACGTTCACTGATCAGTTCTGTGCTTTTTCGTTGCACTATTAGCTGCAAACAAAAATAGAAATAAATCGAACTAAACCTATAGATACACCCAATTACCACATAACACACACTCGAATGCCCCAAGCAGGACTAATGAATGAATAGAAGGAATTAAGGAATTTTTAGCATTGTTTATTTTTTCTCCATTTTACAGAAAATTGGAATTTCCACTCTTTTTGGTAATAAATGCATTAGCAAAAAAAAAAAAAAAAAAAAAAAAGTTTCTAATAAAATATGAGTTCTACGAATAAAGAAAAGAATATATTTTTCTTTTACGAAACTTTCAAACAACTTCGAACTCTATTATGGAATTATAATATAGTTCGACTTTTAGGTTTCCATTTACATGCATAACTAATAAGATATTCCAACAATGCTTTTTATCATCACGCTCCCCGTGTGTTATACATAAACATAGTTTAGCTATCTATGCACATATTTTTTATAAGGTTCATTATATTCTTTTTCTCCCATATATATATATATACATATATGTATAATTTTCTTTGTTCTCTCGAGTTCCATCGATATTCACACTTTTGCGGAAGCATTGCAACATGAGTACGTACGGGACTCTCCTGCGAGTCACGTCATTTGGCGAGAGTCATGGGAAAGCAATTGGATGTGTAATAGATGGTTTTTTACCAAATGTTGAAATAGATTTTGATTTAATTCAAAAACAGTTAAATAGAAGAAGACCTAATCAATCTAAATTAACAAGTAATAGAAATGAACAAGATAAAATAATCATCCTTTCAGGTTTTGATGAAAATAAAACTTTGGGAACACCGATTGCTTTTTTAATAAACAATGAGGATGTTAAAAAAGAAAATTATTCCTCGTTCATAAATATTCCAAGACCCGGACATGGGGATTACACTTATTTTATGAAATATAATGTTAAAAATAAAAGTGGAAGTAGTAGATTTTCAGGAAGGGAAACAGCTACGCGTGTAGCAGCAGGTGCTTGTATAGAACAGTGGTTAAATAGTTTTTATAATTGTACCATTATTTGTTATGTTCATTCTGTGGGGACAATAAAATTACCTGACCATGTCAGCAAAAATTTCGAACAATATCCACCCTCTAGAGATTTAATTGACACATATGGGAGTGTCAGATATGATGAACGTCGGAAAATATTTATCGATTTTTTTAACAATATGTACAACGAGAATGGAATTCTCTTGGGGAAACATTTGCTTCAGCAAGATAAGTCAATTTGTCAGACTTATCACACACGATTAAGCGAAAAGGACAACCATATCAGTGATAAGAGCTGGAACAAGGGTAATGAAACATCTACAAATGAACTCAAATGCAAAGAAAAGAATCAAGATGATGGCTATGTCATACTACAAACGAGATGCCCACATCCATTCACAGCAGTACAAATTTGTTCATATATTTTAAAACTAAAAAATGCAGGGGATAGTATTGGAGGAATAGCTACCTGTGTTGTTAAGAATGTACCAATAGGAATTGGTGAACCCATTTTTGAAAAAATCGAAGCTGAATTGGGTAAAATTATTTTATCCATACCAGCAGTAAAAGGTATCGAATTTGGAACTGGATTCCATGGCACCTACATGCTTGGATCAGAACATAATGATTTATTTACAACTCTGGATTGTAAACAGGAGGAGGGGACTACCCCAAATGGAAGAATTCAAATGAACACAGTTGGAAACAAATTAAGAGAGGAACTGCATGAGTGGAATTATACAACAGATAGTTTTTTTTTCAAAATAAATGACAGTCATCGACCGGGTGATGTTTCGAATCGATCAGGTGATGCTTCAAATCGATCAGGTGATGTCTCGAATCGATCAGGTGATGCTTCAAATCGATCAGGTGATGTCTCGAATCGATCAGGTGATGTCTCGAATCGATCAGGTGATGCTTCAAATCGATCAGGTGATGTCTCGAATCCATCTGAGGAACATATCGATGAATCGATTCGAAAAAAGGTCCCATCAAAAGTCGAAAAGTTACTAGTAACAAAAACCAACAACTGTGGAGGGATTCTGGCAGGGATTACAACAGGAAATAACATTGTCTTCAGATCAGCAATAAAACCTGTATCATCTATACAAATAGAAAAGGAGACATGTGATTTTTACGGGAAAATGTGTAAACTGAAAGTAAAAGGAATGCATGATTGTTGTATTTTGCCAAGAATACCCCCCATTATTGAAGCATCAGCTTGTATTGTAATTGGGGATATGATACTTCGCCAAGTGGCAAAATATAGTTATAATAAGCTTCCATCTCTTGGTTGTATTTCCAGTTCGACAACTGAATGGAACAGATAAATTATGGTTATGCCATGTATAACTAATTTTTCCCTGTGACTATGCATGTGTGACTAGTTTTTTTTTTTTTTTTTTTTTTTTTTTTTTTTTTTTTTTCGTATGGTTATGCATGAACATATGACAATTTTTGCTGCGTATTTAGGTGTGCTTATATGTGTGTTTTTTTCATACCTGGGTCTTAAACTTCCTGAGAATATGCCAGCGTACTTGTTGTGATCTTCGTTATTTATTTAAATGTACGTTAGCGAATGGTGCCCCCCTGAAATGATTTGTTTTGCTTTATTTTAAAAAGTTGAAAATGTTCATTTTTACTCATTCAAATGAAAATAACTTTGTGACGTCAAAGAGTTCTTACAACCCAACTACACACAGTGATATAGGAGCAATAGGTGTAACACAAAATATGTGTAAGAGCGAGAGAAAAAGAAAAATAATAATAATCAGGTCCACATTGAGCACCGAGAGATACATAACGTTTTATTATTTTATAGGGAACTTGTATCAATTTTTTTAAAAAAAGCAATTCGGACTAGTCATATATTTTTTAATCGTTTTTTTGTTATTTTTTTGTCACATTTTTGTCATATTTTTATCACTCCCTTATCAATCCTTTATCACCCTTTTATCTCTCTTTTATCTCTCTTTTGTCTCTCTTTTATCACTCCTTTATCACAATTTTATCTCTCATTTATCACATCGTGCGTTATCACCCCCCGTACCATATTATATTATTTTTTATTTTCATTTTTTCCTCCCATTTTAAGTGTAACACCTGGAAGAAAATAATTCTTTTACACACCATCCTTGATTTTCTCCCTTTTTTTTTCTTTTTTTTCCATCGAAAATTTCGAAGTCTTCATTCTTTGTGATCAAATGTATCATGCAAACAAAAAAAAAAAAAAAAAAAAAAAAAAAAAAACTTTAAGCTAATGTTTTTCCTCTTTGGGTATCTATGACGTTTTATCGAAGTGGTACAAAACAAAAAAAAACTACATAAAATAAATCAGGTTACATAAAATAAATGAAGTAAAATATAAAAAATAATTACTATCTTAAAAGAAGATATAATAATAAATGTTTCTCAAAGTGATAGGGTTGAACCGAACCGTTATTTAGTCAAATCAGTGTATATACCAAGTCTTTGTAACACATGTTAAAAGGTAGCAAAACACCATGTAAAAACTAATATGATAATAATAAAGGATCCCACGAATTAATATGTAAATTTATGCGAACGAAGATGGTATTAGTCATCCATCGAAGGGGTACACTTATGTTGACCACCAGTATACAGGGTATGGAATAAGAGAGTGCTTAAAACTATGTTTTTATAACAATTTATTTATTCTCTCACGTGTTTTTTTCAGATCCACTTACGCTACACTTTTATCCCACTTTTACATCGCTACTTCTTATTTAAGTGCGCTCGGAACATTTACTCACCACAAATATAGGAGAGGGGACTACGAATTCAAATGTCTACTGACGAATAGAAAAAAAAAAAAAAAAAAATGCACTTACAATGAGGGGGAAATAACACACTTTAAGAAAATATCATACATGTGATTAACCTTGTAATAACATGTGTGTAGACTCCAAAAAAAAAAAAAAAAAAAAAAAAAAATATATAATAAGGAAGAATATAATAAAGAAGAATGTAATAAAGAAGCATATATTAAAGAAGAATGTAATAAAGGATAATATAAAAAAACATCAAAAGTATACATGATAAGGAAAAAAAAAATCTTTTCCCCATTAAAAAATTCGTTAAATGGGAAAAATAACTTTTGAATAAAATAAAAATATTTAGATACAGAAAATGGCGTGTGAAACGTGATATGCACAGCACAACGATATAGTCAATATATGGTAGCATAAAAGTTCCCACGATGAAAATGTAAAACAAATTAATAAAACAAAAAAAAAAAGAACAAAACAAATAAAATAATAGTAACAATAATATCAATAATAACAATAATAACAATAATATCAATAATAACAATAATAACAATAATAACAATAATATCAATAATAACAATAATATCAATAATAACAATAACAACAAAAAGTGAATTAAATAAACTTAATTAGAAAAACAAATGTCCCTTTACACACAAAAATAAGCCCCGAAAGGTGTGTAAATAATTCGCTCGAACGTGTATTTGTTCAAGCCTTTTATTGGTAAAATTATTATGTAAATATAAATCACCAGGAAAAATCCATCAGATGTAAAATTCGATGCATGGGTTTCCAAATTGGAATTATTAAGGTGTAAGAACTGTTCAGTATAACACATGAAAAATATGCACATGCATATTTTTACATTCTTAAAGTGTTACATGTGTTATTTTTACTTATTATTATTTTTTTTTTTTTTTACTATTTGTATATGTTTTTTGGTTCTAATCTACCGTCAACATTTTTTTTTATCTCAATCAGCTTCTAGCATTCTTTATTATATTTACATATGCCTCCTTTTTAAGCCTCGCCAAATAAATAAACTCTCTTTTCACTCTACTTAAATAAATAAACTCTCTTTTCACTCTACTATGCATGCTACAACTGTCAGAAAAAACGTAATATTCATGTGATGGCAATTTTTGCATTATTCTGTGATTTAATTAAAATAATAATATTCCCTTACATGTTATGAATAAACTAGATCAGAAATGTTTCATCTTTTAACTTCTAAAAGTAAGATAATTAGTTGGTTTTTTTTTTTTTTTTTTTTTTTTTTTTTTTTTTTTTTTTTTTTTTTTTTTTTTTTTTTTTTTTTTTTTTTTTTTTTTTTTTTTTTTTTTTTTTTTTTGTTATATTTTATATATACGTGGATTATTTTACCTTTAAAGGTGCATCAAAAAAATTCGACGTTTACTGTTAACTTTGTTGTAAATATTGTTCCCAAAAATGTGTAGACATTGTTCCAAGTTCATTTATTATATTTATAAAATTGTAGGTTCAAAAGGTGGTGAATATAACCGAGAATATATTAACATGCAAAGGGACTTGTTTGATTAATTAAAACATGGACTTATCATCTAAATTTATTATTTTAGGCCAACTTTTTATTTATTTAATAAAAAAACACACTTTCTTACATTTTTCCATTCGAAATTTTGTGTCTTCTGTATATATACTTTTTTCTTTTTTTTTTTATATGTGACAGTTTTTTACATCGGAAACATTGCAAGAAAGAAAATATGCAAATATATAATTTATGAGCGTTCTTTGGTTAAATCAGCGTTGATACACAGAAAGAAAAAAAAAAATAAAACAAATGATATTGAAACACATCTTTTCTTTTTCAATCAATCATTCAAAAAGTATTTAAAAGGAATATAAAAAAAAAAATTCCATTTTTTTATAATTTTTTTTTTTTTTTTTCATTTATCTAGTGTGCGTTAAACCTTATATTTAATTATTAACTGTGACCTTTTTTTATTATTTAGTCCTTAATTTCCTTTTCTATAAAAAATTCATATACCTTTTTAAAGATATTTCTAGGTGAAGATCTTTTTTTTTTTTTTTTTTTTTTTTTCCTTTCCCTTTTTCTTAGTTATACTTTTCCTTTTTCGCTTTATTCTTCGTTCCTTCTTTCCTTTATGTTTTTTTTTTTTTTTTTTTACGTTACTCTTTCCTAAATTTATACTTTCCCCTTTAAGCTACTTAAATATTACTTAGAGGACCATGCCGACATTTCCTCGAACCCAGCATTTTAAATTTGAATTGAACAAATAGGGATAAATCCGATTAATTGTATTTGAGTGCACATTGGTAGATATCGTATAAATACATATGCGCTGATATATTCACATTTTTATGTGTACACGTGGTTATGTACATGTGCATCCATATGTACATTAATGTATTGTGAAGAAAGCACTACACTGAAGTCTCCAGTTGAAATTTGAATTTTGGTAGCAAAATTCATTGCAACAGTGGACAAGGGAGAACGCAACATTAATATACATATAGCACAACATTAAAAATAGAGCTTTGTTTTATTTAAGTCAAAAAAAATAACCTCCATATTTATTTTGAGGAATATTGAAAGTATACTCCATTGGGGAAAGGAGGAAACGAATGAAAAATACAAAATAAATAAATGAAAATATATAAAAACGAATAAATATATATATATACATACATACGTGCCATGTAGAGGAGCTAAAATAATAACCACACAATTGTTTTTTCTACTGGTATCACATTTTTGGCCTATAAAAACAAACCCCTCACCTTATTATTTCAACATGCACTTTTCGAATTATATCTCACATTATACACATTCACGTTTCATTCATTTTAAATAAATAAGAGATCCATATTTAGACTAAATATATAATTATGTATATATAATTTCACACCAAAAAAAGAGTGTTCATAATTTCCTCATTTTTGACAAAAAGGATATCAAAGTTGTACGTCTTGAAAATGTTGTGCTCAAAAGATATGTATCCCCTTTGAAAAAATCAAATAATGTATGTAGCCAAAATAATATTACATGTGCAGGCAAATTAGTGTTTTAATAGGGGTAATTTATCCTTACTGCACAGGTAAATTATCATTACATTATTGTGAAGGTAAAATCAGCATTACATTATTGTGAAGGTAAATTAGAAGTACATTATTGTATAGGTAAATTAGGAGTACATTATTGTATAGGTAAATGCACATTATTGAGCAGGTAAATTACCATTGTTATACAAATCAATTAGTATTACTGTGCAGGTAAACATGATTCGAAATAATCAATCGAAGGTACAGTTAAACTAACAGTCAAATGAAATGACGAACTAATTGGCAAAATATAATGCAAAGAACAAGCCCAAACCGAATGAGCAAGTAAAAAAAGAATATACACATAAGTTTATTAGCATGCATATATAAAAGGATTAACATAAAAAATTAGTAAGATATAATTTCCAAAAAAAAAAAAAAAAAAAAAAAAAAAAAAAAAAAAAAAAAAAAAAAAAAAAAAAAAATTTAAAAAAAAAAAAAAAATTTTAATAAAAAAAGAATAAAAAAAAAAAATAAAAAAAAAAAAAATTCCAAAAAAAAAAAAAAAAAAAAAAAAAAAAAAAAAACATAGGCACATAAACAACTAAAACATTTTCTTTATTCACTGTAATTGTAATGCCCAATATATATAGCCCATGCATGTAGGAAAAACCGGAAAAAAGGTAATAAATGTGTACATAAACATAGCTAAATAATGCAAAATAAAAAAAAATGCACATTCTATAACATATCATATACTTAAATAAATGAACATGCAGGCATATTCCTTCTTTTTTTTTTGTCAAGTATTTTTGTCTTATTGTGTTGCAAAAATACCTTAATAGTGTTTTTTCATTACTTTTAATCTTCTGTATCATAAAAATGTAAATGTTACAAATAGAGTTTAAGAAAAAAAAAAAAAAAAAAAGAAGTAAAAAAGTGTTATAGCATTTCAAAGAAAATTCTAGGGTGTTTCCTATTTTTAATTTTGCTTATTTCTTTTTTTTATATGTAGATCTTCCAACACTTTTTTTTTTTTTATTTTTTTTTTATTTTTATTTGTGTGTGTGTAAAAAAAAAAAAAAAAAAAAAAAAAAAAAATAATAATAATAATAAATAATAATAAAAAATAAAATAATATAATATAAAATAAAATAATGTAATATAATAAAACATAATATAATATGATATAATATAGTATAACAAAATATAATATAATGTAATTTATCCTTGTTCTTTTCCCTCTTCCTTTTTGTTTTTTTTATCCCTTTTAAATCCAAGTGCCTAACTTTACATATTAATACATGTTACATTTATATAGACCATTAAACACACCATGTTTTTATATTTTTACGTCATGTTATCATTCATTTTATTTTTTTTACTTTATTTTTCAAGTTGTTAAATTAAAAGCTTAATTTACATCAACATAAATGAAGTTAGAAAAAGAAATATGAAGACCATTTTTAATTTTATTGTTTTAATTTATGAATTAGAAAAGTGTTCTGTTGTAAATGTACATATATATATATATATATATGTTTTTTTTTTTTTTTTTTTTTTTTTTTTTTGGCTTGTTTCTTTTGTTTTTTCATATGTGTGTGTGTCTATAAAAATCTTAGATTTGCATGTGGCAACATGAATTTTTATCGCATTCTATTTGGTAGAAAAGTTTATATTTATATCACTTTCTTTCAAAAAGCGTGTATCTATTTATTCGTTGGATCATCCCCTAGCTCACACATTTGCACGTTTTTCACTTAACACCTCGAAGCATAAAAATATAAGAAAAAACAAAACTATGCAGAAATGTTGAGAAAGACAATTTTTGTGCCTAGCAGTTGTTTTCATTTTGTCCCAAGTTATATACATACATATATTTAAACACCTGTGTACTGGCATATATGTGCGCGTAAGTATATATGCGTAAGTATGTATTCATGCGTAAATATCTATATATATGCAAATATCTATACATGTGTAAATGCCCGTATATGTGTAAATATCTATACATGCATAAATACCTTTACATGCATAAACTTCTGTACACACATATAAACACACGTAGTGTAATTGCTTTTATTGTGCAGGTGAAAGAGCAAGAGCCAAATGTGGTTAAAATATAGGACTTCTTTTCTTATTTCATAAATTTTTTGTCAGCACAAATGGGGGCGAAATAATGTATATATGTACATATATATATTTATATATATCTTATCTTGTGTGGCATAATAGCATAGGTCTTTATTCATAGAAGAATGAAAATTATAATTTCGGTCCCATTTTCTTGGTACCCCTCAAATCGTACATATAAATGAGTATGTATGACGCATGCATACACATGTATACATATATATATACATATATATATGTGTACATATATGTATATGTATTTTTTCCCGTTTCTTCCAATTTTTAATTTTTTTTTTCGAATTATCCAGTTTATGTATTATTTTTAATTCATTCATGCATGTTGTTTCTTTAAATATTAGAATTAGTCGCATCAAATGATTTTTTATTCATTATGCGTTTACTCTGAGACTCCTTTTAATATTCCTTATGGAACTAGTTTTAGAGCTCCTTTTAACATTGCTGCTCATTCATCGCTTCATTTTTGTCACCACGTAGCACTCCCAAAGATATTGTGATTCCCACTATAATGTTATTCTTATGACAATTTCATAAATAGAATGTTCAATAAGGAATTTTATTTCACACGCTAACACCCCTGTTATTTTATCTATCATTTATTAGCGTATACCATCCTATTCCATGTATCAATACACGAACTAAGTTTACTTTAATTATATAAATAAATGCATATGCTCATTATATACACATAATACCCTTTTAGGCATCTGTGATTGCTTGTTTAGATTTATGACAAATATTTATTTTTACATCGCCCAAGTGTGTGAACATTCATTAATCTTATTAAACAATACGTGTACAGAAAAGTTAATAAAGAACATGTGTAATTGTTTACTTCTAAATTATTGAGTGTACTGTTTTATATTTAAAAGATTGGTACATCACATTGCTTTGAAGTCTGGTAATATCTGTACCACGCAGTGCACTATACTATGCCACACTATGTGTTCTTTTTTTTTTTTTTTTTTTTTTTTTTTTTTCCTTTTATAAATAGGCAAATTATTATTACATATTTGTTCATTACTTGCAAGAGCATAATGTTCACCCCTAATAAGTAATACATACGTGATATTTATGTTTCGAAATATAGATACGCATGTATGTATGTACGAATGTGTGTGTATCTAAAATCCTACGCAAAATCATATATGCATACACGCATTACAACGCTGACCTTTGAATACATCATTGCGTGCAAAGTTGATATGTTCTGCCTTTTTTTGACGTTTCCATATGTTATCATATACGCATTTTTGTGAAACGCGTATCACATAATGTTCTAAAAAAAAAAAAAAAAAATAAATACTAGAGAAAATTACTTATAAAGATCCCGTACGAACAATTCTTTGTTTTATTGACATTTTTCTCTTCTTTTATCGACAATTTGTTACGCCCTTTCTGCCACATATTTTTACTTGTTTCAGTGTATTTTGAATCGTTTTTATGTATTTTGAATCGTTTTCATGTATTTTGAATCGTTTCTATGTATTTTGAATCGTTTCTATGTATTTTGAATCGTTTCTATGTATTTTTTATTTGTTTCTATGTATTGTGGTTAGTTTATATTTAGTTTGATTTATTTCCATTCATCTTGATTCGTTTCTGTTTAGTTTGATTTATTTCTATTCACCTTGATTCTTTTCTGTTTAGTTTGGTTTATTTCTATTCATTATAGCTAGTTTATATCTGTTCTCGTTTATTTCTATTTTGTTTTTACTGCATCTTTATTTATTTACACTTTGTTGCCATTCTGATCGATTTTGTTGCCTTTTATTATTATTAAGAATGTGTATTTTGTAAATTCCTCATGTTCATGATTTTATTGATGTTCCTTTGCGTAATTTAGCTTATTGTCATTTTTCTTTTTTTTTTTTTTTTTTTTTTTTTTTTTTCCTTTTTTCCAGATAGTATATTTACTAGCCTAGAATTACAATTTATTATAAAATTTTATGTCACTGTTGTCTGTTGACATTTTTCCATTTTATAATATGATATAGAAATAGATTATTACAGTAATTATAGATTTTTTTTTTTTTTTTTTTTTTTTTTTTTTTTTTTTTTAATTTTGAAACTTAATACATTTAATAATTTAGTAACCATTTACCGTTTTTTACATATACATAATCTATTCTTAAATGTTTATATGAATGTTTATGCATATAATACACCATATAAATTCTACCACTATGTTCAAATATTGCATGAATGTACATGTAAAAATATGTATACTTTTTTGTGTACCACATGCACACACTTGTGTATTCAAAAATATATATAGCTCTCTTGATATAACATACATTATTCAGATTTTTTTTATTTTGCTTTTGTGATTCTTTTAAGTTAATGATTTACCTATATATATTCTAGGTTGTACTTGCTTATCCTGTATTTATGAATATACGCAAAATTATCTTTACGAGTTTAGTTGTAATAATAGTTGTATTTATATCTGTGCTAATATGTGTAATTGTATTTATGTTATTTTTTTTTTTATTTTTTTTTTAAATATAAGTAAAAGAAATGGAAATGTAGTTAGAAATTTGTGTACCTCTCTTTTGTGCCATTTCATGTGTACTGCGACCCCTGTATGATTTATTTCCTTCATATTTCCCCCTGTAGTTTTTATGCTCTATTTTCACGTTTACCCACTCAATTTTATACTTATCTTTTTGTTTTTTCTTTTCCCGTATATGCTTAGCCATAATTGATGATAAAATTAATCCTCACTTGGTAGCTAGGGAGGTTTTAAATAAACTAATCAGCTTTTTTTTTTTTTTTTTTTTTTTTTTTTTTTTTTTTTTTTTTTTTTTTTTCTTTTTTTTTTTTTTTCCCCCCCCCCCTTTTTTTTTTTTTTTTTTTTTTATTTTTTTTTTTTTTTTTTTTTTTTTTTTTTTTTTTTTTTTTTTTGTTTTATTTTTACTTATTTCCTTTTTAATTCTATATCCCCCCCCCCCTCTAGTATATATAAAAATGTATTGTTTTTACAGTACAACATAATATACCTAAAATTTATATAATGATTTAAACCCAAATTTTGATTTCCGCATTGTTTATATATTGTTTATATTACACTATCGTAGTTGTGTATTGGTATACAAGGAATTATGTACTTTTACATATTCGAATGTGCATCGTATGAATATGGTCAATTTTTTTCACTTTAGCTTTTGTATAGGAACATGTGTTTTTTCTTTATGTATTTCATACAAGTTTATGCATATATGAAATATAAATATGAAACAAAAAACAGAGAAAAAAAAAATATTGTGATAATATTACAACACAGAGAGAGATGTGATAATTCTACATGTGAGAAAATTACAGACATGTCTTGATGCCAAAAAGTATTGTCTACATGTTAACTCTCGTATTTTTTTGCGTTTTGAAAAGCGCATATATACGATTGGTTATGTATTGTGCATGTCACTGTCCATTCATTTTTCATCCTCCACTCATCATTTCTCTACATATTGTCAATTCTAATGTCCATTTAGTCTTCCATTAAATTGTGTACTCTGTCATGTGTACATGATTGACGACAACAGATGGTACAATTTATATATATATACACTCGAGAGTAAAAGAAAGAAAAAGAAAACGTCTGATATCAGCATATTCGCATTAGTTACTAAGTTATATATTATGATTCTGCGTGAATTTACACAGACCATAAAGCATTATCCGGAATTTGGTTCGTATCATAGGTATGCATAAGCAAGCTTATGGGAGTTTATCTAAGTTCATATGCATGCTTATATACATGTATAATTGTTTTTAATATTCTATGAGGAATATAGATTTTTTCAAAATTTTCCTTTTTTGTTACACATTACCCTTGATATATAGAGAATTTTATCGTTACGTATGTATATATGTGTACATGTTTATATACATATATGCATATATATGAGCTTATTTTTTTTTCTTTATAGTTTTAATGAGGTTTCTTTTTCTTTTTTTTTTTGTTTTTCCAATTATTCCCATTAATATGGAAAAGAGTCTTTTTATATAATTAATGAAATAATTATCAAAAAAAAATAAATAAAATAAAATAACGAAAACTGTTATAATAAATTGAAAATAAGAAGAAAAAAATACTTTTTGTATTATCCATGCATAAGTTGTTTTTTTTTTTTTTTTTTTTTTTTTTTTTTAATTTTGTTGCTTATCCGTTTAATTACATTTGTTTTATTTTATTTTATTTATTTATTTTTTTTTTTTTTTGCTTTGGTTAAAAAATAAGATATATTTTTTTATATAAATGGAAAATCTCCTGAATTCTTCCTCCTTCACGGTAAGCACAGAAAAGAGAGAGAGAAAAAAGAGGAAAAAAAAAAAAACCCAAAAAGAACATAAAAAAAAAAAAACCTAATGCAAAATCAGTGAATGACTGAAAATATAACCGAAAAAATATATATAAAAGCTGTTCACGTTACATGACATATGCACATAGAAGGGCAATGTTCGATTACATATATATATATTATGTATACATATATTATAAATTGTAACCTACATGTTTTTCTCTACCGATACAATTTATGGACGCGATTGTGAGTAGAGAAGGAAAATAAAGCATGTGTTCATCATTTTACATTTACGTTGGTAGCATTTCAGTGAACTTTTTTGACAGCGTGCAGTTCATTTGAAAATGTAAAAAATGTACATATATTTTATTTATATGAATATACAATAATCTGTTTATTTTGTTTTATTTATTATTTCAATAGTATTTTTATTGTTTTTATTATTCTTATTAATATTTTATTTTATTTTTTTTATTTCTTCCTTCTTCTCTCCCTTTCATCATCTCTTTTTGTAATGCTTTATTTTCTTTATTTCTGTAGAACATGGTTATTAAAGAAGAGGGAAATAACAAAACTGATGAAAAAAAACCAAAACAAAGAAATAAAAATAACAAAAGATATCGCACTGGAGACTTTTCATCTCAACTGAGCAACAACCAAAATGATTGCTACGAGAAGAATAGTTACAGTAGCAATAACAATCACAGTGCAAACAGTAATGACGACATGCTAGCTCAACACCGGTTCGATACTTCTGATTTCGAGAATTCAGTAAAAAAGAAAAACAGCTTCGATGATACGGATGTCGCATCCAAGAAGGGAGACCATAAAATGAACAGCAACATTCATTGTACTGAAATTAATATTGTTTTAAAGGATGAGCATGCGTCTTCATCCGTGAGGGGAAATAACAGCTGGTGGGTGCATGAGTCGTGTGAAAGTTTCGAAAAAGCCAAAAATTGTGAAAATTTTAAAAATTCTGAAAATCGCGAAAATTGCGAAAATTGCAAAAATTGTGCAAACTGTGCAAACTGTGCAAATTGTTCAAATTGTTCAAATTGCAAAAATCGAGTAAACGACGAACTTTTAAACGAACGTAATACTGGAAACACGAAGGATGATATGGCCAAGCTGAATGAACGGAAAAGTAAAAAATGGGATTATATGAATAACCGAAATGGAGAAGGAAATTGCAATAGTGGTATTGACAAAGTTATCAACATGAACCCGGCTTCGTCAGTATGCCTCCACAGTATTTCAAAGAACATTATTGACAAAGATGTTCTTTGCTTTTGCGCATGCAAGGTCGGAAATGAACAAATGAAAGAAGAAAGAGAAGTTAGAAGCGAAGTTGAAAGTGGAAGAGAAATCATATTTGACAATGGAAGAAAGGCTGAGTGTTATTGTGGAAGTAGAGCCATTTGCGTGAGGGGAAGTGGAACCCATGAGGAAAACTCAAACATCGACCAAAGCGTTGGAGAAATAATTCATTCTGACGATACAATCAACAAACACACAAAAAATAGAGTTACGAAGAATAACGATTCATTAAATAACGTTTATTATATACTTAATAAGCATGTAAACCCGAAGGAGCAAAATGTAAAAATAAAAAATAATTCTCTCAAAAGTGTACAAAATAATTCTCTCAAAAGTGTACAAAATAATTCTCTCAAAAGTGTACAAAATAATTCTCTCAAAAGTGTACAAAATAATTCTCTCAAAAATGAACAAAATAATTCTCTCAAAAGTGTGCAAAATAATTTCCTCAAAAGTACACAAAATAATTCCCTCAAAAGTGCACAAAATAATTCCCTCAAAAATGCACAAAATAATTCCCCCAAATGTGTACAAAATGATTCTCCCAAATGTGTACAAAAGAATTACCGCAAAAGTGCACAAAATAATTCCCCCATATATGTACAAAGTGATACACAAACAGATGCACAAAAGAACCTAAATGATAATTTCCGCATGAACAGGACTGCTAATTACAAAATTAGCAAGAATATTTTGTTAAAAAATAAAGAAAATTCTGAATTTTGTAATAATGGCAATAATGGAAGTAAAAGAAGTGGAAATGGTGATAATGGGAACAGTATCAATTTTGTTGAGGATCTAGAGGAACACTTCCCTGTTTTCGATGAACAGAATTGCACAAATAACCCGAAGGTTAGTAACGAAGATGCATATATGAACGAACGCGAAAATGGAAAATTGTATGAACAGTCAGATAAAAAGATGCATGCAGAGGGGGATACAATATCACATGTACATCGGGATTCAAAATTGCATGCAGAACGGAACTCAAAGCCGCATGCACTTATCGGTGCACATTCGAATTGCCTTTTGGATGAAAAAGAAAAGAGCAAAGGCACAAATCTGGAAAAAGAAGTAAAAAAAAAAATTCAATTTTTAAATATTTTAAGGGGGAATAAGAAAATAAAGAAAAGAACAAATTTATCCATTGAATATTTTAAACCTTTTTATCATTGTATGGGTAATTTGACTACATTAAATTCAGCTAAATATTTCATTGTTAAAGGCAAAAAAAACAAATGCCATCGCCGCCACCTCAGTATTATTTCCTTACATAAAAAGAATAATATAAATAAGAATTTTAATTATGAATCGAATGAAGCAAAATCCTATATTCATCATTTTGATAGAAGGAAAAAAATTGAGAAAAGATGTCAAATGAGCAATAGCGACTTAAAAGAATTATATATAGGTCCAAATGATGAAAAAATGCAAAAAATGAAAAATGTGGAGGAATATAAAGATAACTCTGACTTGTGCAACATTGCAAATAATGATAACAATAGGGATGATTATGTTCATAATGATAAGTACCCTTTTTCACATGTGAAGATACAAAATGACGCAGAAAATCAATGTTTAAACGATAACTTTTACCATGTCGAGGGAAATAATAATAACGAAGAAGAAATCCCAAACGGTAAAGTTGAAGATCGATTATCTCATGTCACGAAAAAGTTCACAGATCGTGTAAATAATTTCGAAAAGGTCGAAATGGAGATGACATATTTCAGAAGTAGTCAAAATAAAAAAAGGGTGATGCCAATCAGATCGACTAGCATCAGAAGGAGAGAAATAAACAAAGAGGATAATTTTGTAAAATACAATAATCAATATTTGCTAATGAGAAGAAATGGAAACAGTGAAGGCGGTGATAAGGTAAAAAAACATGATTTGAAGAATGTATTAACAGATGAGGCAAAGTTATTACCAGCACAAGATGAAACCATGGCTGATGATAGCACTAATGAAAATGACATATCCCCATCACATGTAAGAAACGCTTATTTAAATAGAAATAAGAACTCTGCAATTAGTGGTTACAATTGTGAGAGTAATATGAAAGAATTAAATAAGGAGGATAAGGAATATCACAAAATGGAAAAGTATGATGGAGAAATGAGTTCCTTGGAAAAGAAAAGAAAAAAAAATAACTCAGAATTTTATGAACAGTCATGTAAAAATTCAAAAGAAAATAATAAAGCAAATGAAAGTTATCATCACAAAATGAACAGAAGAAATAAAGATTACTGTTGTGATATAATGAAAGAAAATACCAAAGAAAATAAATATAGCCTTAGAGAAGTGAAGGAAAATAAGGAAAATAAACGAGATGCAAATTCTTACATGGGAATGAAACAAAATTCTGACAGAAAAAAAGAACCAATGGGAAAAAAAAATGGAAATTTCTCGAACAAGCCAGAAAAAAATGAACAAAATTTCAAATTGCACAAGATGGAAAAAAAGAGTAAAAATAGGAACAATGATATCGAGGAAAATGGATTTTTTAAGTGCAAAATGAAGGGAAGTAATTATGGAGAAGATCAGGGGGAAATTTTTCAGTCAGTTAAGAGAGATGCAAAAAAAGAAAAATTCATTTACAGCATGAAAAAAATAAACAAAGTAAAGCATGTGGAAAAAAACTTATGTAAAAATGATAATATAATTAAACCTAAAGGGGGTGGGATGTTGACAAAAATTGCAGGAACTTACAGTTTCGAGGAAAAAAGAAACTCACTGGAGAAAGGACGAAATGATAAAGGAAGATGGAATATGTGGAAAAAGAAAAATGATGAACAGAAGGAGAAGCTAAACAATAAGTTGTTTGATTTGATGAAGAACACAAAGTGTACGAAGAATGAGAATGACGAGACGGGAAAATACAAAGACAAAGAATTTAGTAAGAGATGCAGAAAGGACTGTATAAAGAATAGTATTGCAAAGGTCATCCATGAGTGTAATGATTGTGGGAATGAAACTCAGGATGAGGATCAGGTTGCGGATAAGATTGAGAGTGAGGAAGATGACAAACTGAGAGAAATCCAGAAACAAATCGATTATATAATGCAAAATGACGATATTGATTTTTCAAAAATTAGTGTTAAACCGTGTAAAAATTATATTAAAATAAATATATTTTTGGATCGGTACATATTTAAATATAACGAATTTCAGAATAGTGAGTTGCTTTTTTGCTTTGGAGAATCCAGTGAGGAAGACGTAGTTTCAAGGAAGAAAAATTCCTTAAAAGCATTTGGTGATGATGTTAATGATGATGAAAATAATGACCAAAATATAATGCTAGATATGAAGAAGAAAAGTATAACTTCTTCAACAAGTAAGAAAAAATCGAAACAACAAAAAAATAGGAAAATTAATTATGATGCTGTTGATACAATGTGGCAACCACATTTTCATCCACATAATAAAGAATTTCGAGTGAGATACAGATATAAAGGGAGTATGAGATTGAAGACTATTTCTTGTAAGAACTTTGGTTATTTACCAAGTAAGAAAATATCCATTTTATTTCTTTTCAGATGGATATTGTGTGGTAAATATATAGCAGAAAAAACGAAAAGATCTAGATTGAGTATTACAGATATCAATGATTATAATTTACCTGACCTGTTATCCAATAAGAGAAATAAAACTGATAGCTACATGACACCTGAGGATTGGAAATCTTATGATGAAGAAAAAACAAAAGAGTTTAATGATCATATAACCAAAATTAATAATTTTTTTAAAAATAACTACAAAGATGATAATTTTATAAATAAGCTAAATGTAATTATAAATGGATGTGACAAAGAGTTTAAGAGAGAGAAACTATTGAATATGCTGAATCAGTACCTTCGCGATAAATTAAGAAAGGAACGCAGAAGGGAGTTCTTGAAGCGATTCAAAGAAGAAAAAAATCAAATGGGACAGTCAGCACATATAGCTACTAATGATATGTCTAGTGGTGATGAATACCTAGATATGGGCAAAGAAAAAAACAGTGCACGGTTTAGTAGTACGTGCAGTAAACGATTTAGCGGTGTATTTTGCAAAGACAGTGATGATAATATCGTGACAAGAAGCCAAGTTCGTGAAGAGAAAAAGAGATATAATTACACCAGTAACAGTCCAATGAATAATAAAAAGAGAAAAAGAAAATTTACTCCAAATGATGAAGTATATTGTGAGGAACTTATGGGAGAAAGTATCAACCATAGCAGCAGTAGTAGTAGTACCAATAGTGTTGGTGATAGCATAAGGAAAGCCATATTTTCGAATTCGAAAAGCAAGAAGGAATCATTTTTTGGAAAAAACGATAGATATAATGAAAATTTCAATTATGATGATGGAGAAGTGAACAAGAAGGAAGAAACTTTTTTGAGAAGAAAATGGGATAGTAGACAAAATATAAAAAATGCAAGGAAAGGAAATAATGTTTATGAGGTGGATAATAACAATTTAGGAATTAAGCATCATCAATTTCAATGTGCAGAAATGGAATCAAAATATAGAGAAGGTAAGGAAGAGGTGGGGAATCCTTTCAAGAATCTGAGTCCAAATTTATGTAATAAAAAAAAGGTAACCATTGATGATGGGTTTAATGTTGAACATGCAAACAGTTTATATGATGATAGTGATAATATACGCAATAGGAATGGTAGAAACACTAATTTCGAAACAAATATAGATCTAGCAAATGCGAAGAAAAGGGATGAGATAAATCATGGTAATAGAAACATGGGCAATAACTATTTTAGGGTTCATTCTTCACGTAGAAGTAGTTTTACACATAACAGTTCAACCTATGCAAATTTAGAAAAATTAACGAACACAGAAGAAATCAGAGAATATTATAATTCTCTCATAGAATTAAAAAAATCGATATATATAAAAAGTAAACAGGGAGGTATGAATGATAAGGTGAAATATTTCAGTATTAATGACAATTTTATGGAACTCTTAAGCAACGAATCTCGCAAGAGCAGTACTGAGGCAGGAAATAATCCAAACAACTTTGAACCAGATCATATTAAAGAATATGAAGCATATTTATTTGCCATTTATTATGCCAACAATTGGAAGAGCGAAATTATGGGTACTACAAACGGAGGAGGAGAGAGTACTATGGTAAACTCTAGTGGAAGTATAAATCAGCACAACCAAGTGTTAATTTCGTCCATGTATGAGGAAAGTAATTCTTCCATACTCACTGAAAAGAATTATTTTCCAGTTGACAAAGAGAATGTAGAAACATTAAGGAAGAGCAGTTATTCACACACGCATGATGATGAACTTCTAGACGTATATCCCAACTTGAATGACATGAATAGTGAGAATGACATGAATAGTGCGAATGACATGAATAGTGCGAATGACATGAATAGTGCGAATGATATGAATAATACGAGTGACATGAATAGTGCGAATGACATGAATAGTGCGAATGACATGAATAGTGCGAATGATATGAATAATACGAGTGACATGAATAATGTGAACAGCGTGAAAAAGATAAGTAATGTTTCTACGTGCCCAAGTTTGGGGAATTACAGTTTCTCGTACGGGAAGTACTACTCAGAAATGAATAATAAAAATAAAATACTTCCAATTTCTGTATCTAATGAAAGATATAACATTAGAAAGAGCATTATTAATGAAGAGGAATATGATTGTACAAAGGTGCAATTAAAAAGAAAATCATTAAACATGGAAGAAGCTCGAGAATTATTCAATTCATGTGCAAAAAAGTATTCGCAATTGATATTTTCTGACAAGGATTTTTTTTATAAGAATCCACAAAACGATAGAAATGAGGTAGATGAAGAAATGAAGGAGAATAAAAGATGTAGTAGCCACTTTCCTGATGAAGAAAAAAAAATAAATGATGCTTATAATGCCACCTACGTGTACAAAGACAATCATCAGATCACTTTAGACAAGTTTAAAGGAAGTATTAATCAAGTGTGCTTAGGTAGTAAGAGTTCCACTATATGCGATTGTTGCGTGCAAGACGAATTATTTCTTGAATGTGAAAAAAATGCAGGGAATGCCGATAAACCAAAGGATGATGGATATCTTTATAAAAATAATACAGAAGAAAAAAACAGTTGCTCTTTTCTAAATGATAATTCTGGTAAAAATTCTATGTCAAAGAATAAAAACCACCTGACCAGTCAGACAGAAAATGTAGAAACACATGCAAATTTAAAAAATAATAATTATATATCGGATGGAAATATGAAAGATATAATTGATATACTGGTAAAGAGCAAATATTTGCATGAATCCAAGCACGACTCTCTCAGTAACAATGTTGAATGTACACATGAGCGTGGCACAAATAATCCTCGCTGTTTGTATTGTGCATGCATGGACAGTCTGAACAGTAAGGGCGTAGAAATGAAAAGCCAAAACGTCTGTATGGTTGGGAAGCGTTATTCACAAGTGAGGGAACAGCAGCCAGGGGAATTCGACAAGAACTTGATCAGCATCGAGAGAAAAGACAACAGCGAGGGAGAAGGCAACAGCGAGAGAAAGGACAACAGCGAGGGAGAAGACAACAGCGAAGGAGAAGACAGTAATGATAACACCGGTCGCATTGACAGCATAGGTCAGGGAGAGACTAACATGACAAGTAACACCTTATGTGAAAAAAAAGTATGTAATTCTTGTTGTCGTTTCGGCAAAATTTACACAAATATGTTAAAAATTATAAGTCATAGTAATAGTAATTATGTCGCAAAGGAAAAAAGTTACACAAAGAATAAAGAACGTGCTAATCTAGAAAATGAAGACGTTAATAATTCATTAAGTTCATATAACAGTTGTGAGTTCATGAATACCGATGGCCATGATAAGATATTGACAAACCCAATACGTGACAGTAATGTATCACAGGAACAGCTGTTTAATCATTTTTTTAATTATATATTACAAAAGGTAAAAACTCGCAGTTTCCCTCGTGGTGGTGATATCAGTGCTAATGATGTCTGTGAAGAGAATGTAGAAGTGAAAGAGAATGTGAAGCATCGAATGGATAGCAATACCGGGTGGGTCCATGGGGAGGGGAATAGTAAAAAAAGAGAAATAATGAATATCCTTTTGCAAGAATTATTTAATTCAGTGCAGGGTGCCAACATGGGTATCCAGTACAGTACTAATTTGTTGGAAAAACCTCATGGGTGTAGCGGTAGGTGTAGTGACCAGTATGAAATCGTTAATGATATGGCAAAGGAAAGCAGTTACAATAACATTTATGAACAGACACATGAAGAAGATATGCAGAACTTTCTGGATAAAATCAATTTGAAGGAAGAACTTGAAAGGAAGCACATGAAGAATTCACTTAATAAAAACAATGCAGAAAGGAAAAACATTAAAAACAATATATTCACAAGACAAGGTTTTAAAAATGAATTATTATCCGTTAATGAAAAAAAACAGCCCAATTTGATAATGAATAAAAGAAATTTTGAATTAATAACAAACTTTATTAAAGATGTTAAGGTAAAACATTACAATGTATATGAAGAAATAAATGAACACAGAACTTTTAATGAAAGAGGGAATAGCATTACAGATCATATTTTATCTGAACAAGGCAAATAGCCAAATCAGTCATATGAAAAAAAAAAAAAAAAAAAAAAAAAAATCTATCCCCTTTAAACTAATCTTAACATTTCCCTAAATGATAGGTTTCTTTAAAATTAAAAATAGAAGAAATTTGAACGATCTGTTAGTGACCGATTCAGTGAATAACAATCTATGCCAAGGAATAATGGATCTTGCTGTGTTTAAATAAAAAAACAGAAATGGTGGGAATGAATAAACCTAGTTTATGTGAAACAAGAATATCAACTATTTTAATCTCAGGCAAATGAGCACAGCGAGGGTTCTCTTCAGAAGAAGGATAATAAAAACGTGGATAAATTTTTAAAAAATGAAATGGCTCAATATGGTGGATATGCATTATATACATACGTATACTTGTGCATAATCATATGCACAGTAATATAATTATGCCCAACGCCGCCCCCTTCGGAATGAATTCCAATTTTCGTTCACTCCATAGATTTCCGTTATAATCAAAATTTAAAAACACAAGATTATGCTTGCTATTATAGCAGGAAAAAATGAAAAAAAAAAAAAAAAAATGATTCACCCAAAAGGAAGATTAAGAGGGGGGCGGGGAAAATATTTCACACATATACATATTATTATATTTGCTTTGTATTTATAAGAATTCCTAGATGGCCAGCTTTGCACATCTACAAACAATCTTATATATTGTTACCATGCCTACAGAAACAAATATGTGAATATTGCGAGGGGAAAAGATGGATTTGTCCCCATAGTTTTTTGTGTTCTTCGAGTTTTTGGTTTTATTCATTTGCATATACAACTTACGTGTAAATAGGGAAAAATTTTGCATACATATGGGGTTTGTATACTGTGATATATGCATAATGTTTGCATGTAGATATATATACATATGCTCATACGGACATATACACATGTTATATACTTTTTTTCTTGCGCGTGACATGATTTATGCCCATGTTTTTGTCGTGATATTTCTTGAAAATGTGTTATCCGAACCAAAAAAGGTGTGCGTTCACGGGCACACATAATTTATAAGCTACTGAAATTTTTTCTTTTATGTTGCCTCGTGAATAATTAAACATGAGTAAATGTAGTAGAAGCACAAGTAAATGAAGCAGAAGCAAAAATAAATGTGACAGAAGCACAAGTAAATGAAGCAGAAGTAAAAATAAATGTGATAGAAGTAAAAATAAATGTAATAGAAGCACAAATAAAAATTTTTGATGTCTGTGTCAAATTTTAACATAATCTGGCGAAGCTCAAAGAGAGTCTAAACATAATTCGTGACACAAGAACTAAAGCACCCTTTTTAATGCAGCTAATTTTCTCTCAACGATTGTCACTCTGCATGAGCATTGTATGTGTGTGTGTGTACGTAATTCACACCTTGAATGACAAAACAGACACAATGAAATGAGGTCGTATAACTCCCCATAATCATTTTTAAAAAGGTGATGATGGATATTACTTCTATTTTTTTTTTTTTTTTTTTTTTTTTTCTTTTCTTGCATGAAGAATATTAACTTTTATTAACCCCGCTTTTCACTACACTTCATATGTCACACTTATTTGCTTATTCCGCTGATTAGGTTTTCTTCTAAATTTCATATATTTTGTAGTTATGTTATCACAAATGTATAATTAAAAATATATAACTACACCATACAACGCACGAACCATGTAGAAAGGGGAAGAAATGGAAAATAAAATTTTGAGAATCGTTGAAACGCGTGCCTTACAAAAAAGACAAATAAACATATATAACATATACATTTACTTGTATTTGCATTCTCAAAATGTTTGGTGTTTTTTAAATTTTTGAGAATAGAAAAACTTCAATCCTTCTTTTATACTCTTTTTATATGCAGCTGTTTATATATAAGTCCCCTCATCCCCCCCCCCTTTTGTACTACTATTTCTCCCTCCACTTTTTTTTTTTTTTTGGTCAACATATTTTTTCTTGTGAAAAATGTGTTATTTTATTTTTTTATCATAAACAGTTTATTTTAATTAAAAATGTTTTAATTATAAAAAAAAAAAAAAAAAAAAAAAAAAAAAAAAAAAAAAATCATATCATTTGAATGATTCATAAAATTAAAAAGTAATAAAAGTGACACACATTCTAAATGATATATTCATTCGTTATTATTTTACTTTCTTTTTTTTTTTTTTTTTTTTTTTTTCCTATATAAAATGGTATACTATTGTATCATTTTTCTTTACCTCTTTGTGAATGGTTGCAGCGAAATAGCGCATAAAAAAAATTCACATTTGTGCATCGCTGATGTAAATAATAAGTGTAAAAACACAATAATTATGGTATATAATTCTAGGGCTTTGGTTGGGGGTGGTAGATATATATATAATCGGTATTTTAATTTTTTATTCATTTTTTTTTCGATTGGAAAGCGTCCGTTTTAATTTTCCATGCTTTCCATGCTTTCCATTGTTCATACAGAAATGACACAACTACAGCACCATTGTAGGGGTGCAATTTGAACCTAACTTTTTGTTAATAGTATAAATTTTGAAGTTCAGCAGAGTAAATATACAAATGATATAAAATGGGGGTATAAAACACATGCGATCAAGTCATGTAAACACATTCACGTGCACACACGACACAAGGGGAGAAGGGGGGGGGGGGCTTTTACTCATGATGTTTTTGTCATCTGTTCCTTTTTCCTTCTACTGATGACATGCACAACATTTTACTCTTGACATCAGCACACCCCTCCTCTACAGATGATGAACTGGACCTTCCCTTCGGTGAGGAGAGCTTCTCCCTCTCTCCCTCTCCCCTTTCCAAGATGATCCAACATTTAGACTTCTGCCTGTTCTAAAAAAATTTAAGCACAAAGGGGTAAGGGGGTCTTCTATCTATATATACTGGCGTCTGTGCGGAAAAAAAGTGCATCTTGTATATGTTCTTACTTTGATGGGTTTTACTTTGATTGGTTTTACTTTGATGGGTTTTATTAAAATTTTTTCCTCTTCGTTTCCATAATATGGATTACTTTTTTGTCCCTGTCAGGAATTCGTGTTGTACATAAAAATGGAGGGGTTTCCAGGATTTGCCAACTTATAAATGTCGGTATTGTCAATTGCTGCCTTGTTTGTATTTTCAAGAATGTGAATATCTCCAAGATTTAGACTCCTCCTAATAAACTCGACGTTATTTTTTATTAATTGTATTTCATCATATGGGAGACTTAACTCGTACTGGTTGTTATTCAGGGTGACATTGTCCTTGACAAGAAAAGTAGCAAAGCTTAGAATTTCTTTTTTTTCATTTTTCGGTAGTTTATTTACATATTCATTTTGTACTAACAGGTTTATATAATTATTTGGGAGCTTCTTTTCTTCACTATTGTTTATAATTCGATTTAAAATTTCGATGATTTTTTTTTGTGTATCATTGTATTCCCTTGCAACATAAACGATTGCTTTGAATTTTGTTCCTTCATCATCATCTTCTTTGTATATTTCTTCCGTTTCATTTTCCACTGGCTGTTCTACTTTTGTTGAACTTGCTTTATCTTGATAAGTTGTTGCAACTGCTTCTTTTGTTTCTTTTGTTTCTTTTGCTTCTTCTGTTTCTTCTACTTGTTCGGAAGCATTTTTCAAGTTTTCCATAGTTTTTGAATTATACACATGTTTTTCTTTTGTGTTGTTTTTTTCCCCCTTGTCCTTTTCATTGTTGGTTATACCACGGCTACTGTCAGTTTGGGACACACTTACAGTAGTTGCAGAATTTGTATTTCCCTTGGATTTTTGCTTATTGTTCTTATTAATTACCTTGTCATATGACTTTCTAAAAATTTCTACAACATTGAGGAGGTTGTTATATTGCTTATGCATAACAATGGAATAACTAGTGTGTTCTAAAGAAGGCCATTTTTGGTTTACGAGGAATTTTTCTTTTTTCAAAATGTATGTCCATATATGTTCGGTCACATGCGGTATTAATGGATTTATGATTATGCATATACGTTCTATGAAAAAGTTTACAGTTTCTTTGTGCATATGTATTTTATCACACATAATTCGGTATGTATCTCTTTTTAGTAGCATATCATAGAACCCATATTTTAGTACATCTCTAAAAAGTAGCTTTTCATAAGATTCTTTACATTTATTGGTCAAATAATTTATTTCATTTTCGAAAATTAAATCGATAAATGTTTTTTCCCCACATCTAAATATATATACATTATTTTTTGTTTCAATAGAGAAATTTATCAGATTGTATAATTTCATAATGGCACTATTTGCAGTATCTGTATTAAAATTTGCATCTTCAATTGAATCCCCTGCATCTGCTAATGCAATTCTTGTACCATCGCTTGTGTATTGATCTATACTTTGTTTTAATGAAATAAAATTTCCTTTACTTTTGGACATTTTCTCCTTATTTACTAATACATGTCCATTACAAAAAAAGGATTTGGGGAAATATTTAACAGTTTCGCATGAATCTAAATCTATTTGTTCAATTTCATGTAATATTTCATTTTGTCTTTCCAGGTACCCCTTTTCATCATTGTACTCTTTGTTCTTATTACTGTAAATTTTCTTTCCCCATATTGCTACATGATTAAATAAAGCCATTGTTAAATGATTGAAAATTAGATCCTTTCCTGAAATTCTAACATCAAATGGGTACCAATACTGAAATTCGTTTCTCATCTTTTGCAACTTTTCCAAACTTATGTTTTTATTTATCTTACTTGTATCATTACTAATGTCAAAAACATAATCGAAAAATTCATCATTCAAATCAGTTGCATCAATATCTAGCAATCCACGTTCACTTCCATCTTCCTTCCCCTGTAAGAAGTGGCTAATTGTGTAGTATGCCATGTATATGGTTGAATCAGAGAGACTTTCAATCAATTCGGTTTCTCCATCTAATCGTTCCTTGACCTCGTCAACGCTTTTTTCTTCACCAAGTATTTTATAAGTATCCGTTGGGTGATTTACCTGTGCTTCACATTTTTCTGCTTTACCCACTGCTTCACATTTTTCTGCTTTACCCACATTAAACTTGGGCATGATTGTTCCTAGACCGTACGCTCTGCTGCATGACCAATCGTCAAGCCAAAAGATGACATGTTGCAATTGCTTCTGTAAAACCTCGTTATAAGTTTGAAAATTATTTTTCTTCATTTGTATAAGTACATCTTTTTTAAATTCTAAATTTCCATAGTTTATATACCATTGATTACACAAGGCAGCAATGCATTTTTCATTATTCCTATCCATAACTAACACTTCGGGTTCACTGTATAAGAATCCTTCATTATTTTTCAAAATATATTGTTTCACCAATTTTCTACATTGATAAATTTTCATACCACGATAAGGATCTACTATCATGGTGCCTTCAAAATACTGTTTCTTATACAAGGTTTCTTTAATTTTTTGCAATTTGGCATCTTTATATGAAGCTATTTTTTCCAATTCATAGAAATATTTTCCCGTGTTGGATCCGATTTCTGGTAGTTCTATACAAGAACAGCTTTCATTGTTTAGATATTCCTCTTTCAAGTTATACTTTTCACAATAATAATTTTGTTTTTTTTTAATATCTTGTAGACATGCATAATCATCTACGCTATCACTGGATACGCATGGTACAATAGCTGTAGCAATGTTCATTTTTATGGTTGTCATGGGTAGTATATACATGTTTTTATTTTTCGCCAAATTTGTATACGTTCGCAAGCCAATTAATTCTTCCCCTTTTATTTTCTTCAGTATGAATAGGTCGCTGTACCTTCTATCCTGTTCATTCGTGCTTTTGTTCTTTTTGTCATTGTTTTCTCCGCTGTTGTTGTTCTGCTCCTCCTGAGCAGTTTTGACATTTAAGCTGTTTTTTTCAAAAATGTTTGTAGTAGATTTGGGCTCATCTCGCTTGATGTCTCTTCGTTTGTTTACTGGGAGAAGCGGTATTATTCCCTGATATGCCAAATTGTATAAGCTATTTTCTGAACATACATACACATTTTCACAAGTGTTTATCATCTGTTCTCTTGACATAATATTGTTGACATAATTTTTATCTCCATAATGCAACATTTGCTTATTGAATCCTAAGATCACATAGTAATATTCATTTGGATTAATAAAAGTGTAATTTTGACCATATGCTGTTTCTGGTTTTAATGTGCTAGCTAATAGAATGACTTTTTTTTGAATAAAAAAATTTATATTTAGAATTTGATTTTTTAAAAAAGAATTTTCCTTTTCAGACGGAGAAAAATTTGTATTTAAATTTTTTATGAAAATTTCATAAAATTCTTTATGATCATATATATATGTTTTAATTAAAGTAAATTCTTGACATTTTACCCCTTCCCCTTCTGACCTTTCATGATCTGCACATGCCTGATTGTTAACTCGGCTAAAGATAGTTATTCTCCTTCCATAATAAATTAAATTCTTTTTATATAATGTATTAAATTGCCAGGTCACGAATTTGTCATAATACGGATTTATATTTGTAGTTATAAAGGATCTCCTCCAATCACAAAATAATCCTAAAGCATTTAAATGTTCTTTTGTTTTTGTTGAAAAATAATAACACCAATATTGTGGGTCTTGAAAATGATGAATATCCTCATCTTTTATATCCATTTGTTTCATTATTTCATATTGTGTGTTTTGTTTTGATCCTTTCGATTGTGCTTTACTTTTGTTTGATCTGAAAACTGTTACATCTACTTGTTTTCCACTTTCCATTTCGCCCCTGTTCTCGGACGTATACTTTTGGCATCCCTCTAGTCTCTTATCTGTCAATTCCCGTTTTTCCTTCCCCTCCAACCCTGTTTCTACCCCTACTCCTGCTTCTACTCCTACTCCTGCTTCTTCTCCTATTGCCCCTCCCCTCCCTAGCACTTTATTTTTCAGTTCTTTTTTCAACTTATCTGCACACACAACAATTGGTGTGCCTGTGCAATGAAAACCAAATGGTAACAAAACATTCTGACATGTCATATTTTTATAACGAATTAAAAATTCCAATTTGCTTAATGTAAATGCATGGCCAATATGTAATAATCCGTTCATGTAGGGGTAAGGGAAATTACCTGTAAACCTTGTTTCCTTATTATCAATAAATTCTTTTTCATATACATTGTGCTCTTTCCATAAATTCTGAATGTTCTTTTCTATATTCAGTAAGTTCATTCGTCTGGACATTTTTGCTTATCTTGAAATATGGTAAATAATGTTCTCAAAAAGGGAATAAAAAAATAACAACTTCAACTATTTACACGTATTATATATATATATATATGTATACAGTTTTTCTATACAATCGTACATGAGATATTCTTAATATACACTTAAAATATATATGTTAATATCACATGCCTCTATATATCATGTAAATTCCTGCAAACTGTTCATGTGTATTTGTATTAAAAAAAAAAAAAAAAAAAAAAGGATTCTCATGTGTAACGCAATATCTACGTATGGATAACTCACAAAACAGCTATTTTATTCTTTTATCAATCTGTTCTTATGGATGAGCTAGATAGGTGATAAAGAGGAAAAAAAAAAAAAAAAAAAAAACAAAACAAAACAAAAAAACAAACAGAGAAGAGGATGGCGTTGAGTGTGTGTGGAAGGGATTGGGCATAAAAAAAGATAAATGTATCTTCCAAAATATTATTTATATAAATAAATGACTCGATTTGACGTGTGGGTTATATATATCTTGGCCAAGGATGCATGTAAGAACGTGTACATATTTATGTTTGTGGTTTATACACATTCCTGTTCTTATGTACTCTGTGGCATGGCTCCCTGCAAAAAGGAACTCTCACTCTCTCTCTCTCTCTCTCTCTCTCTCTATATATATATATATATATATATATATATATATACATGCATGAATGCATATACATGTGGGAGAAACAATTGATGGAGAAGTTTTCATTTACAAAAACGCATAAATATGCAAATGTACAAATAGGCAAATATGCAGATATGCAAATGTACAAATAGGCAAATGTACAAATTTGCAAATATGCAAATATGCAGATATGCAGATATGCAGATATGCAAATATACAAATACACAAAAACACAAATATACAAATATATAAATAATTAAAAATAATAAAGTTTACGAGAAACTTATGAAAATTAAAAAAAAAATTAAATAAAAAAAAGCGCGAACAAAAAAAGAAAGTACATTTATATATATATATATATATATATATATATATTTATACATACACATGTATGTTCTTTATGGGTATCATATATATATGCGTGCGTATTGCATTGTATATATTTCATACACTTGCCACATTGGTAAATACCCCCACTGTTTCATTGTATTATTGCTTTCCATGTACATAATATGATACACATAATATGATACACATAATATGATATACATAATGGGCGAATTAGGAAGATGTTTTAAATTCAGAGATTATACCATAAATTATCCTCAAGCCCAGTCGTGACAGCTGATTAATTGCGAGAAAAAGCGGATGAGAGTGTCGGGTGGGGGTGGGGAGACGAGAAATATTCATGTGAGAGGTGCTTTTTTTTTTTTTTTTTTCTTAAATCCCTTTTGCCCCCTGTTTGCCCACGTGTTGGTGTGGTGGTACGTTCGTAGGAGGAACCTATGTAATTGAACATAACAGAACTTATATATTTACTGCTCCCGTAACTTCACCCATAACTTCACTTGAAATAGTAAATATTATCTACTTTAATGTCACACTGATGGGATGCTATAGAAACGTGATGTTATATACACGCCTACGGAATAATAAGATTATATGTTATTTTACATACTGCACGTGTTCGACACCCCATCGCTGAAACAGAAAAAGGATGTAACCTTAAAAGGGTGCTGGGTCATACAAGTATGAATTAACAATGGTGTAATGTATTTAACATTTATGTATATATCTGTGTTATTATACATGTACTGGGAACACAAGCGCTCGCTCGACTCTCTCCTCCCTTCCCACCTAAAAAAAAACAGCAATTTGCATTTTTTACTGAGTTCTAAATTTTTAGATTGTTTTAAAGAGGGGGAAAAATTTAACCAAACTATAAATAGGTTAAAATGTTTTATCATTTAACATTCTTATTTTTCTGTATCTTTTCTGTATCTTTTCTGTATTTTTTTTTTTTTTTTTTTTTTCTTTTTTTTTTCTCCCACAAGGGGGGGGGGGTGAACTTTACTGCCATATTTTTGTTCATTTTATGTTGCTCGTATTCTGTTTTGCCTAGTGGGGAACTCTCCTTTCATTTTATTAAATTTTTTTTTTTTTTTGGGACCCTTCCTAGTGTGTTAGACTTTAGTAGCACTTACATCATATTTCAGTAGAGAAATTCCACACCATAAGTTGGCAGTTTTTCTTTCCACATGGTTTACACAGAACGTTTATAATATTGAACCAGTTTCTTGAAAAAAAGAAATGTACACCATTTTTTTTTTTTTTTTCTTTTTTCATTCATGTTTTTCTCGCCCATTTTTGCACTTCCTTCCACAATGCTAGATCATTTGGGACAAATGCATTAGAATATATTCAACAACTTACTATACACGTTTACCCTTTTTATGGCCCCCAGGATTGATTCTTTTTTTTTTGTTGTGGAAAGAGATGCGCCCCAAAGGTTGAAAGCTTTCATTTTGCTCCATTTTATTTCTTATGATGAAAAAGAAAAAAGAGTGTAGAAAATGGACTGTTCTTATTACATAAACAACAGCAAAGAGAGAGTGAGAGTGATAGAGAGAAAGATTCTCAAATTTGTTTATTACTTAAATTTTTTCCTTTTTCCCCATTTTTTAATCACATTCGACGAATGAACGCCTCCGCACACATAATACACCTGTCTTTCTCTTTATTTTATTCATTTATTTGTTTATTTATTTATTTATTCATTTATTTATTCGTTTATTTATTCGTTTATTTATTCATTTATTTATTCATTTATTTATTCATTTATTTATTCATTTATTTATTCATTTATTTATTCATTTATTTATATGTCTATCTTTTTTTGGCACCCAATTTTGCTTTCCCCATACAAGAAAAATGTTTTTCTCGCTTCATATGTATAGCAAGTATAATATTTCCTCTCTCAATCCCATCTGATCATAGCACTTCCACACGAAATGTATTTATGTGTGACATATATTTTGCACGAATGCTAGGTCTTACATCGAATAATCAATTCAATGCTCTCAGTGTTACACTAGAGAAAGATATATACATATATGTGCATGTGTACATGCATTTACCCACGCTTGATTGAGTCTCTGCCTCCATGTGAAGACCCCGTGGTTTAGCTTATTCCAAATCTAAGAAAGTGCAAAGATGAAGATTTCTCTTTTTCTTCTTTTGTTACTGTTTTTATTTTTTTCCCATGCTACCTTTGCCTTTACTCCGACCAAAATAAATTCCAACTCGTTAACATTTGGCGCTGTCAATTATGTAATAAAAAAAATTGGGGAAAAAAAATAATAAAATAAAACAAAGAAAAAAAGAACAAAGGAAAACAGAGCAAAAAAAAAAAAAAAAAAAAAAAAAAAAAAACTACATTGGAGACTTTGCTTCCAAATCATAACTTGACTGATTTTATCCCAATGACACGACTTTTTTTGTACGTATTCGCAAATGTAATTTGGGGATAGTTGCAATTTTTTTTTTTGTTCGTCCATTGTGACAGCAGTATTTCTCTGCATTAAAAAAGAGGAATGTCACATGTTATGTAACACAATTTCACCCCTTTCGCCCTATTTGAATATATATAAAATGTGTAAAAATAAAGACACATTGTAAAATGTTCTTTACATGTATATATAAATATGCACATTTATTATTTTATTTTATTTTTTTTTTTTTTTCTTATCTTTTCTCTCTTTTTACAAATTTTTTACATGTGCACATATGAAAAAAATTTCCCCTTCCTTCAATCCTCAAGTAGTATAACCATGGTCAAAGAAAAAAAGCTATAAGATCTACCATTCATCCAAAAATTCACGCATATCCCAATTTTGTAAGCAATATAATTGAACCCTTGTCGAACAAAAATTTTAAAAAATATTTTCTTTTTCGATCATTATCACGTATATGTGTTTCTCTAAGTAGTGCTTTCTCACTAAATGCAAGAATATATTTATACAGAAAAAATAATAACAATGTATATCTGACTCAAGCATTAATTTATAATGAAATACTCATTAAGATGTTAAAAATATGTTGGTTATATAAACTAAGTTCATTTGTTGATAGAAACATAAAATTATGTAGAATTATGTCAACCGTGTTTTATGTAATTGGTATTTATTTTGGAATAGCTTCATCCACTTGGAATTTTTCAAAAAATTCTTTTTTTTTTTCATATATCTTATATACACTGTCCTCAATTCTGCAAAGTTTAAGTATCATGACTTATGCATCTATTAGATCTGCTACAAACCTTCGCTTGTGCCAAATCTTGAACACACCAGATAGAACGGATCTCGAGATAGTTAATACAAATAGTGTTCAATCATGCAAGGATCATTCATCCAATGTTAATCCTGTAAATCATGAACCAAAAAAATATCACACAGATGAAACAAATTTTAACAAAATTCCAGAAAATTATTCTCTAACATATAGAGATCAGCATGTAAATATTGATCTTGCACAGAATAGTAACGCTTCACATGTGAAGTTATCAAAAGGGATTACTACTTCTCTTGGATGCAGCAGCGAAATAGATCAAGCAAGGGAAAGAGATAATACCATGGAAATTCACAGTAATAACAAGGATTTTTCCATCCATCAATCAAATTGTACAACTGAATCCGGTAGTAGTAGTAGTAGCAGTAGAAGTAGAAGTAGTGGGATGGACTTACACGACATACAAATCGAAAAGATGAAAATATACCACATTGGAGAAGTAAGTGTTATTACTGATCTGCTGGCATCCGTTGTAGACCTAGTAACAGTTGTGATTCTAGCACGAGCCACCAAATGGATTAAGCAAAAACTTTATTTTTATGTCATGTTGTCTTCTTTGCATTTATTTTTTTCATACAAAGAATTACAGTGTTTGCTAAACTAGTACAAAAAAAAAAAAAAATAAGGAAGTAGTAGTGGATAAATGATACACACAAAATTACATAATGTGGAAAAAATTTTCGATGAAAAAGTTGCTGCAGGCCTCGCCTGACAGAGTACATATATATCTGCATCTGTGGGTAGTTGAAGTACCTACGCACACTTTTCAGACCATTAAAGATGGACACACAATAGGGCGCATTCATTCCTTTTTTTTTTTTTTTTTTTTTTTTTTTTTTTTTTTTTCTCTTTTAATGAAGACCATATATACCTTTTAAGTTCGTATATAATTCGTTAATTAATGAAATACTTCATTTCAATAATTCTTTCCATCATTTGTTACATTTTTTTTTTTTTTTTTAAACATTTACCATATGTTTTAGTATACATATAAAAAAAAAATCTTTATTTGACCTTGTCAATTGTTCATAATTTTTTTTTTCCTTTTTTTTTTTTTTTCTGCCAAAAATGCACATGTGTGTCGTCAATGTAAAATAATATGTAAGGTTTGGTAACACCTGATGATGTATACTACACACATAGATACGATTGTTCATTTGAAATTATTTTTATTTATTTTTTTTTTTCTTCTGTAAAATAAGTTGGACTTTAACGAAACTTCCTTAATAAATCTATAAACATATATATATGTGTATATATGTATAGATTTGTGCATATATGTATAGATTTGTGCATACATGTATAGATTTGTGCATATATGTATAGATTTGTGCATACATGTATAGATTTGTGCATATATGTATAGATTTGTGCATACATGTATAGATTTGTGCATATATGTATAGATTTGTGCATATATGTATAGATTTGTGTACATGTGCATATGCGTATGTTTGTGCATATCTACATGGGTGCGTCGAGGGAGAGATGTTTAAGGATTAAAAGCAGGTGGGCCCATTCAATTGAACTGGTATTTTGGTTTGTGCCCATCTTCTTATATTGCGACATTTTCGTTTTTCAAGCAACATGTGCATGGAGTTTAAACAGTTGCAATATATAGGAAAATTTTGATGTGATTCCTTTTTTTTTTTTTGCTTTTAACTCCATCCCCAAAACATTTATTTCAAAATTATGTTATATTTCCAAAGTAGAATGTTTTAGTTGCTTAAGAATTGAGTAATAAAAATGTATATATTATATGCACATGTTCAAATTTCAAAAGGTGTGACAATTTTTAAAAAAAATGCAATGAGTGCTCGGGAACAGAAAAAAAAAAAAAAAAAAAAGAAAGAAAAAAAAGTGGAGCGATGGGTTATTTGTTTCGCTTCTTATTTTCTTCGTAAGTTATTCTTTCATTTCTATACTCATTTGTTTCGTTATTTTTATTTATTTGTTTTATTATTTTATTTTTTCTTTAAAGCGATTTAGATACTTCCAATTGGTTTCCTCATTCTGTCCTTAACGGTATTGCTAAAATGTAAATTTACTTCTCTCCTTTATAACATTAAAAAAAAAAAAAAAAAAAAAAAATATAATCTTCCACATTTCAGTTTTCCTCCTCAGGGTACTTATACGGGCAATCAATGTACAGCTTCTACAAAAGGAACATTGTAGAATGAAAGGGAAAAACATTTAAAGTTTATTCTGGTGGAGTAACACAATTGAGTTTTTTTTTTTTTTTTTTTTTTTTTCTCCTTTTTTTTGACTCATGTCTTTTATGATAACCATTATGATTTAACGAATAAATTCAATGTATAATTGGTTGAAGAACCACTCAAGTTCTTCTTACCCCTTTGTTTATCTTCTTCCATAAGTTATTAAACCAGATACCCCAAAAGTAGGACGTGACACAACCTCCGGTTACAACAAAGAGCCAATATCTGCTGTTGTGCTTCAGTATATGGTCATAAATTCTGATGAAAAAAAAAAAAAAAAAACATTTACGGTTGAGTATGCATGAGTAGCAATTACGTGAAGGCATATGTTCATATTTGCATGCATGTGTTTGTATATATTAAACCGAATGATTTGATGAACTATGGGAGATTGCTCCATTTGGAGAAGTAATAAATGAAAATGTTACAAGTGTCCACACATACACACATGTGTTTATCCTTATACATATATATATGTAGACAGTGTAAAAAAAAAAAAAAAAAAAAAAAGATGCAATGTTACATACCTAGTCTTATTGAGGGCATGGAAAAAGGGGTTAAAAATGTCTTTGCCCTTTCTACTTTTACCAAGAGATTTCCATATAAATTTGGGATAGGTATCACTGAATGGACTTCCAAAAACCACTGTAAAGTTGAACAAGGCGCATGTATAAGTAACATGTGAGTATCTTTTTTTTTTTTTTTTTGTTTCATTCTTTTGGAGGATGGAAAAAAATGTACATTAATGCACGTTATATGTATTTTTATGGATAAACTAAAGTAAAACAAAAATATATGTAATATACATGTCACTGACTTTTTTTTTCTTTTTTTTTTTTTCCGCTGGGCAACTATTTAAAACTAATTCCTTATACTTATATAAAATGATTAATGTTTTTTTTTTGAAAAAATCAAATATTTTGGAGGAAAAGGCATGGTAAGAATGTGTGAGTAGAGGAACAGTAGTATGATGAAAAATGTAATGGGGTTAATCACTCTGTTTCTCAACTTGTACTCAAAGCGGGGATTACAAAAAGATTTTGTAATGTAGGAGAAAATAAAAAAAAAAAAAAAAAAAAAATATTTACGAGTTATCCCACTTGTAGCTATTCCTTTTGCATATTATTCTTTTTCATATTTTTCTCACATTTGGTTGATGTTTTTTACAGCACCTTTTTTAGCACTTTTTTTAGCACTTTTTTTTTTCACACTTTTTTTTTCACACTTTTTTTAGCACTTTTTTTTTTTCACATTTTTTCTCTTTTTTTTCAGCATTTGCAACTTTCATCAAGCACTCAAATTTTTTCCTAGTACGCTGACACATGTACCGATTACCTTGACTCGATTTTTTAATTCAACACTTCATGCGGCTGAAAAATACACAATAAACGAGGTTAAGAAGTTAGTGCACTATATTGAGAAAATTATATGCATCATGTGTTGTTGAGATTTTTTTTTTTTTTAAACACGATTTAGTAGCAGTAGTATGTTCTCATTTCTCAAATTAACATTTAGCAGGGGAATGTAATTGCCCCTCGAATATTCAAGGGAAAACATTTGTGTAACTTTTATTTTAACATGTTAGTTTATTGGCGTAGGGTGGAGGCGAGTACTGGGGAATTTTACGACAAATTGGATTAATCGCAACTTTTTCCCTTGTAATAATAAAATACTCGATGTTCTTGGGGTATATATCAACCCAAATTACCTATTGGTTAATATTTGCCAAGTATTAACATATCTATTTTATTAGAATTTTCATGTTATGACATATTTTACCGATACATGAGAAGCAGGAAGAAAAAAAAAAAAAAAAAAAAATTGAAACAAGGAATACGCGGTAGTTATAAATCCGTTCATAGTTACCTAACTTGACAGAAAAAAAAAAAAAAAAAAAAAAAAAAAAAGACATATCAGCTAACTTTGCAACATAGGTACAAGGGCATACACACGTGACGGTTGGTACTGATTACCAATTTGATAATGTCATACGTAGAACAAAAAAAAATAAGAATTGAACATATATATTAAAAAAGAAAAAAAAGTGCGGGTGGAAGAGGGAGAGTATATAAATAATGAATTTAATTCTTATCGGTTTGAAAAGCATTTGCAAAAGTGAGGAAGGTTTTTTTTTTTTCAAAACAGATGAAAGACAAACGAGTCATTTAAAGAACATTTTAAAAGTAAAATTGAATCAAATTGTTAAAGTGGGTGTAATTAATAAGGGAAAAGGTGAAGGAATTATTATTGAACAGACTAACGAATTTTACACAATTAAATTATTATCAGCTATACATTTACAAAAATCAGTTGATAAGTACATACCAATTGATGTTGTTATTTGCATACCAAGGCCAAAGATATTGAATAAATTTCTGCAACAATTATCATCTGTTGGTGTAAAAAAAATTATTATTGTATTTTCTGATTATGCAAACAAATCTTACGAGTCAAGTAAAATTTTAAAAAATGCAGAAATAAAATATGCACTTCAGTTGGGTTTAGAACAAGCAATGTGTACACAATTTCCACAAATTTTTATTCATTATTCATTTGGTTCCTTTTTTATGAACATTCAGAATTATATTGATAAAAATACCATAAAATTGTGTGCACACACTGAAATAAAAAAAAATCCTACAACTATTGAACATGATATTTTGCGTAGAGAACATGGGAAAATACTTTTAATGATAGGTTGTGAGAGGGGCTTTTCTGAACTTGAAATTTATTTAATTAAAAAATTGCAATTTCGTTTTTTCAATTTGACAGAACGAATTTTAAAATGTGAAACGGCTTTGTTAATAATTATAGGTCAACTCCTTTTGCTAACAGAAAACATATCCCTTCGTCCTAATGGATGCAAAATGCGCCGCAGTTCCCATGATGCAACTGACATGAACTGTTTGAGTAGTATGAGCAATATCAGTCACCAGAGTGCTTGCACTAATTATGATAGCCACGATACTCTACCTCATAAGCCTGCATCGAAAAAGTCCCTGCACGAAGACACAGATGAAAACCATCTTGCGGCTAATTCTGAAATCGAGGAGAGAATAGAACATCCAGACGAAAATGAACAAATCAGCGAAATTAGAAACTTATTAGCAACTGAAGCTTTTTTACCTGTACAGTTGGTGAATAAAATAAATAATTTTATGTACAGTCAGGTGAAAAAGGAAATCGTCGAAAATGATCCTTGTAATAATGAAAAGAAAGATGTCTTAGAAAAAAACGCTAATGATGTTGATGCCCTCCTGCGAAGCATACACACGCTTGGTGATGACAAAGGTTGTAAAGAAAACTTTCAAAATATTTATTTAAGTTTGCTACTGAAAAAAATAAAGTATAAAAAAAAATTTTTTCTGTCCTATGGAGATGAAAAAAATAATGTGGATGAAGACGGGGTATTTATATACAGAACGCAAAGGTACGTGTCCAAAAAAAAAGGGGGCGCTTCATAGGATGCGTGACCTCACCGTAGGAGTTATTGTGTGTCCGTTCATTTGTAGGTGTATGTACAAATATACGCATATGAATGTGTGTACATATGCACATATATATGCATAATTTGTGTGTGCATATTTTATCGTGCTTACCAGATTTTAGCGTTACCGTTTACTCCTCTTTTTAAGGTCAGTCTGCACATCATCATCCCCTACGAGCTATGTGTCTCATATTGGCAATTGACATATCCACTTCGTTCATAAAGGTGTGCCCTTAGAAAATTCCTACGCCCATTTTCTATTTATTCGATTTTCAATCACTTTTTTTAAATTAAAATCTTTTTAATTATGCTAAAATAAAATTTATTCCTATCAATTTTAAGCAAGAGGGCGATGTCAAGAAGTGACCTTTTTTTTTTTTTTTTTTTTTTTTTTTTTTTTTTTCAAATTATCGCTGGACATGTTAAATAACGTCATTTTTTAACCTGAACGCTTGTTCATAATAATTCGTTTATACTACATGCACACAGATAGACTAATTTGATAATATTCGATAATTTGCAAAAATATTTTAACACACATTCACGGATCGGGATACTTGTCTCTTAATTCGTTAATTTTATCCTCAAATGTTACTTCGTATGGAAATCGAGGAAATTGATCACCATACAATTTTCTCATTTGTATCCATTTGGTGAAACATTCAATTTCATATACAGTCATTCTATGTACATTAATATTTTTTTCTTTCAAAAAATTGTACATTTCTTTTCTTGGCTCATAATCTGGATTTATTCCCTTGATATAATATTCCCAGCTTTTGCATCCATCTGATTTCAGATCGTTGAGGAAATTTTCGATTCCTGCAATTTCCTTTTTTTCCGTTGTGAAGCATTTACAAAATTGTGCGCTGTTGTTATTTCGCCCATTAAATTTGATGTGAAGTAATTTTCTCATCATTTGCTGTTCACAATTTTTTTCCTTTTTTTTTTTTTTGCATAGGGGTCGGGGGAAGTCACTTTATTTGTGAGATGACCTCATTTTGTATGTTTAGTGTTCAGTGTTCAGTGTTTATGCTTTTGTTATTAATCATAACTTTTTGGTAATCACGCATCAGCAATTTTTTTTTTTTTATGAGTGTGTGTTTAATTAACTTTTTCTTTTTTTCCTTTTTTCTTTTTTTTTTTTTCAATTTCAGCCGTGCAAAAATGGTGAAGAGGGGTATGTATATTATAAGTGAAAATCGCAGTAAGCAAATAGTGATGAAATGAAAAACCGAAACATGGCTAATTAAAAATGGAAAGAAATTTATTTTCCATACTTATTTCACCCTATGACTGCATGCGGAAATATTGAACTCTTTTTCTGACACTTGGAAACGTTCATCTCTTTTGTGCAATCCTAATGATAATTGCTGATATTCCCATCCCTGTTCTTTACAAATGCGAAAGGATATATACATATATATATATATATATATATATTTGTTTTCTTTTTTATTTTTATCGCCTTGAATATTTTTAATCTACTTTTTTATAGAATTCATGCGAAATAGAAATTGAAAAACTGTGAGGTGATCCCAACGCGCGACCTTTATCGATCTAATGTTAAAATTGAAATATATTGACAAAATTATAGAAAATAATATAAGAAGTAGGAAAATAATAGGACTGTAAAAACTGTCAAATCGTCGACGTCCGAGCAGGGGTTCCTTCGTTTTTCTCCTGTACAGAGTAATGAAATGGGATGGGAGTGATGATGTAGGATAAGGGTATAGTATACTATTCGTTTATAAACAGTGTATATTTATACGAAATTTCACACACATAAAAAAAAAAAAAAAAAAAAAAAAAAAAACAGTTGTGCCAAATATGCAGGCGCTACATGTAACTACTCTCCTCTCTGTGCTAGTGCACAATTTTGATGAAATGGAAACACTTTGATTTGTCTAAAAACGCACTGTTGATTG
The DNA here is from genome assembly GCF_002157705.1 of Plasmodium gonderi. NCBI lineage: Eukaryota > Apicomplexa > Aconoidasida > Haemosporida > Plasmodiidae > Plasmodium > Plasmodium gonderi. The sequence goes on from NW_021628936.1 coordinate 1,216,256, forward strand.
ATAGTAGTGCAAGTGAGGAAAGGGCACTCCTTTTTATATGTCAAATGTGTATGCATAAAAAGGGGAGGGGGTATAGAAATAATTACATGTGCTCGTTTTCACCCCTTAGAGCATCTCTCACAAAAGTGTAAGACTTACAGTTCAATAATTTCGATCCGCTTCAAAAAGAAAAAGTAGGATGATATTAGAGATGAGAACGCAGTTGCAAGAAGTAAAATAATGAGAGTATCCAAATTTTTATCTTGATTTTTATATTTTTCTAAAAAGAGTGCCAATAGAGTAATATACACAGAGATAAGGGTATAATGAAGAAAAGTTCTCTCAGCAGCGAAATTAATTTTGGGATCTATTTTTAACAAATTTATTTTTTCTTGCATATGTTTATTTCTGTTATAATTTTGAGTTATCCAAAGGGCAGTTTTGTGTAGCATATTATATTCTTGTAAAGAGTTGCATGAGGACTGATTCAACCTTTGTTGAATACATTCATTATTGTCATGTTTTTGTCTGTATATTTGATTATCTGTTTCTCGGAGGGGAATTATTGCGTGGTGTTGTCTTTGATAATTGGCACTGTAGACATTGTCAGTGATTAGTTCATGCTCCTCTGTGTACAGATCCTTTAAATTTGTGATCTTTGCATTTTGGCAACTGCTTGAGCGTGTAATTGTCGATTCGGCGTAATTATTTGTAGATTTAAATTTCTCTTGAATATTCGCATGTATCCAAAGTGGTATATATTTAACCTTATCTGGGTGCAATAAAGCCATGGCTGTTTGATACTTGGAATATTTATAGGCATTGATGAAATGATTACTATTTAGTATATTTTGAACCCATTTTGGTATTTTTTCTACCTTTAATTTCACTTCTATGATACTATAATTTAACCTCCTGATTTCATTTTTTCTTAATGCTTCCTCAGCCAGTCTACACCAGTGTTCTTCCCTTCTGCTGACACATTCGTTCAACATTGAAACATTCGTGTCTATTGATATCCTCACAGAATTATCGTTACTTTGTTGAAATGCACATCTCAGGTAGGAAGTTCTTATGACGGGTTCTAGTCTGTTCTGAATTATCATTTTCTGAATTTCTGTTGCCAGTTTTATATTTTTTTTCATTCTTTTTTCCAGGCTCCCCCCAGTGTTCCTCCTCGCCGAACCCCTACCCTCGTTTTCTGCTTTCACACCCGTTGTGGCATTTGCACCCTGAGCCTCTCTCCATGTTTGAAGTTTTTTCAAAAAAAAGTTCCTCATATTCAATTGACCATTCATAAATTTAAAGACATACTTCTGCTCCAATTCGAACCTTTCCTTTGTGGAAGTTTCGCCAGTCCATTCCTCGTGGTGAATTTTTCTTTCAACAAAAATAATTTTATCCGGATTTCCATCATTTTCATTATACCACCTAAATCGTATAAGTTGTGCATTTTCATATCTGAGTATTCTCTTGCTGTAGCACGTGGCTTCTTCATTATCCAAGTAGACTGATGTTATTTGTTGTGATTCATCAAGGGGTTTGAATTTTTTCTGCTTTCTTTTCATATCTTGAATAGTCTCGCTACAAATTTTATTTTTTTTCATTTCCACGAAATTTTCAAAACTTTCTTCTAAATCTTTGTTACTCATTCCGAATATTAAATATGGCAGATGTTTTATGATTTTTACTTTTGTGTATACAATATCTTCATATTTCATTAAAAATTTAGTAGATGTCCGTTCAAATGTCTCTGGTGGGATCCACTTTCTATTACTCCCCTCTCCCTTCTGGGGGTTCGCTGAAGTGACAAAATTGATCATGTGTGTCGTATTCTGACAATCTGCATCTGCCTGCTGATGTCCTTGGCATAAGGATCGATGTAGAGAATACAAAAGAGACAAGTACACAATCAACTCATCTATGTTTATGTTGCAGAATTTTTCTTTTATTAAACTTAGAAGAAGCCACTGATTGATGGAGATGTTCATGATGTGATCGAAAAAAAATCCTAACTTCATTAATATCCTACAATTCTTATGCGTATAATAATCGAAATGAATTATGTCACAACCGATTAAATCTAAGTTTTTTTCCATATCTTCTTTTGTTGTTTTGTGCTTGTAGTTATCCATAGATTTTAGTTTCTTATATGTATTCATCAGGTTATCAATTATTTCTATATATTTCTTTTCTGCAAATTTGTTTATTTTTTTAATTTCCTTTGTTATAATATCGCTGAATAGAAAGGGAGGCAGCATTTTCATACCTTCATGCAGTGGAGGTCAATGGGAGGAGGAAAAAAAAAAGAAAATGAAAATGAGAATAGGGATGAAAATGAAAATGAGAATAAGGATGAAAATTAGAAAGAAAATTAGAATAAGAATGATAATACGTCAGTAGTTTACGAGCGATGAAATTACACACGTATGAGATTGTATGCACAACATGGAGAAACATATTTTCATCCATCCCAACAATATCGTCAAAAATTATATGCACTGCATGGCTCTTTCAATTTAACCTCGTTTATCAACCCTTTTTACTGCAGTTTGTATTAGATCCTTTTCAAGCTTCAAGTAAACAGATGGGAGGGAAAAAATCGTAAGGTCATGTTGTATATTAATAAGTGACAATGTATTTGTATATATCTACACACATTTATTTATGTAATACACACCCATGTAGAACAGTGCACAACATTTACACATATATAATAATTATGTATATATGCAGGTGCACTAAGAAAAAAAAAAAAAAAAAAATATCTAATAAGGTGACTTGAATTTTCTGAAATGGAGGAAAGTATTAGCATGCTGTAACTCTCATTTACATACCTTCTGTTTGTATTTACGTCCCATCCTGAGTATGATTCTTTTGATTTTCTTATAAGAGACATAGTACTTTTTATAATGGCTTGGTATGTCATGCATTCTGTGGTTTTTTTTTTTTTTTTTAAACTTTCAGTTCCTGTTTTATATCAAGGTGTGTCTATCCTTGAAAGTCTACTTTCGATGCAACTTATCTTTGCTGTAAAAGAAAAATTTAAACTTGAACGAATGTATATGCTTGTATATGTGTGTACCTATGAGTGTATGCTACTCTGATTCATTAGAAGAGAAGGAATGGAAGAAAAAAAAAAAAAAAAAAAAAAAACACTATATATACAACATTATATAAGGGGAATTTTCAAAAGGCGTAAAGAAAAATTTACTTTTATAAGGCCTACAATGAGTTGCATAAGCTTACATCATTAATATAAAAATTTTCTTCTTCTGAAGGTTAGTCTAGCATATGTTATTTTAGTCCTTTTTCCAAGCTCACAGATGTGTGTGTGTATGTACTCTTCCCTTAGGTTTTCTCTTCTTCAGTCTAAAAGTGTGTGTATAAATGTTGTGGTCCTTTTTTTATTTTATTTTGTTTTTTTCTCTTTTATGGTGTAGATAATTCGTATGTGAAAAAAAAAAAAAAAAAAATGGTTCAGCTGTTACATATATATATATATATGGTCTCTAACAATTCCATATTTTAAGGTGCTTGTTCCTAGTTGACCATCTCGTCTGCCCCCTTTTTTTTTTTTTTTTTTATAAAAAAAACCTTGAGATATGACAAAATTTTGAGGTGCTTCATATAAGACTTGAAAAAAAAAATTATAAGCTTTTATTTGATTTGATCTTATTTTACTATATTTTACTTTCTTTTACTTTATTTAATTTTTTTTTTATTCAATACAGAAAAATTACTTGTTAACATTTTCACATCTTTCCCTATCGGTTGTCCCTACATTTTTTTTTTTTTTTCTTTTTTTCCCTTTTGCTAACAGAGACAAATAACACTACATGCAAATGACCGTGACAATTTGGTGTCCGCGCAAACATTTGTAGGGTGAAGATAAAAAAGCATAATTTATTTGGCTCCTTTAAGCATTTAAGCACATGAGAGAAATGTTCCCCATGTTATGTATGTGTTTATATGTATATACATATATATATATATATATATATATATAACACTATTTCGTATGAATACAAGACTAGACTACAATTTTTAGGAGGATGAGGGCAAAAGAGTGCTGTAAAAAAAGGATAAGAAAAAGAAGTGTAAGAAAAAGAAACAAAAGAGAGTGCATTGGGAGGGGTTTGTCACGAGCCAACATGTGACAGTTTCGGCGTGGTGGCTGAAATAAATCCAGCATTTTTTTTTTTTTTTTATAAAATACAAGTAAATATTTTTACAAAATTATTTTTATTGATTAATTGGTTGTTTATTCTATTTTTTTATTTTATTTCCTTTTTTTTGGCTATTTCTCTGTACTTATTTAATCCTTCTCCTTTTCTATCACGTAATTGAAAATTTATTCCTTCGTTCACCCCAATTTTACAGAAAAAAAAAAAAAGTTCATCCCCATTTCAGCAAAGTAGAAAAGCTCAGCATGGACCCACTCCCCCTAACCGTTTTGTGATTTTATCACAACTTCTTTTTCTCTTTTTTTTTTTTTTTTTTTTTATCATCTTTTAAATGACAATTGAAGACGAATTATCAATCCTATTTCTTCAAAAGAAGTAAAAAAAAAAAAAAAAATTCGCCATACATACATATATATACATATACATGTACATATATGTAGCCATATGCAAAAGTTGAAACAACTCGTATGCATAAATGTAGCATAACACATTAGGAAAGAAGCAAAGTGAGAAAAATAAATTCACGAAGGAGGAGAAAAATGCATACATGAAGAGACGAGAGCAGACATATAGTGTACTCTGGTGAATATCATAAAAAAAGGGGGGGAGGGAAAGAAAATAAATAAAATAAATAAAATAAATAAAATAAATAAAATAAAAAATAAGAAAGGAAGCAACGAAGCAAGGAAGCAGGGAAAGAAAGGATTGCATACTTTTACAAAGCTGCCACATATATGTACAAACATTGGACTCCACCACAGCTGTACACTAAGAAATATACCCTCGTAAAGAAATATGTAAAAAGAAGGGCATCCAAAAATATGAATAACCTTAAGGCATTAACGGCTTCTTCTTTATATGCCTTCCCCTATCACTGCACCTTATGACAAAATTATTTCATACATTATATATATATATATATATATATATATATATTTGCATATGCATTTGCATATGTGAACACATTTTTTGATATAAAACAGAATGGATAGCAAAATAAAAATTTTAACTTTCCTTTGCTTCGCCACCACGGGAACGTATTACATTTGTGTACATAAAAAGAAGGAAATAAAGAAATTGCTTAATTCCTTATTTTTAAAAAACAAAAAGAATAAACACAAAAGAAAGAACCGTGTCCGGAGGAACACACCAAATGGGCATAAGAATTTACCCTTAAGCAGAATAGAGACAGAAGGCGAATCCAGTGCAAGCGAAGTTATTCTAGTAAATGATGATACATCTGTTATAAGTTCTGAAAATGAATCATATTTTGTTGACACATGTGGAGAAGAGACCCTGGGGAGAATAAATGGAAAACAAAGCCTGCACACAAGTAATGATAAGTTTAATGGCAAGTCTTTTGATAAGTCTACTTGTCAAATGAAGGGCCACGAAAATAACGGAAGTACGAGGAAAGAGAAAAATTCCTCCAGTGACAGGGAAAGCACATTAACCGACGTGGAGGATATTAACAACCTCAATGGGAGAACCAATTATAAATTTGTGCAAATGAAAGCAAAACAGAAAAACTATGGGAAATACGTAAACAAGTACAATAATGGAATCTCAAAAAAGGGATCACATGCAGAAAAAGATGATGAAAAAGTGGATGAAAAAGAGGATGAAAAAGAGGATGAAAAAGAGGATGAAAAAGAGGATGAAAAAAATTTAGCCGAAAAATTCAACGAAAGTAGAGTTATACTACCAGAAAATTATAAAATATATTTCAAATCCTTTGGATGCGCTCACAACAGTTCTGATTCTGAATTTATGATGGGTCTTCTTGGCAACTACGGATTTCAGTTTGTTAAAAATGTAGAAGAGTGCGACATTTGTATAATTAACAGTTGTACTGTGAAAAATCCAAGTGAAGAAAGTATGAAGACCATTATCAATTATGTAAAGAAGTTAAATAAGGCTAATGAGACCAGAGGTGGAGTATCTCGAATGGGAAAAACGAGGGACAAAGGGAAAAATAATAAACTTGGAGATGACAAGAAAAGTGGAAAAGACAAGAAAACGAATCAGGATCACTCACCACATGTAGATTATCTAACAACATCATCTTCAGGACTCTCGGATTTTGAAAATTGTGATAATTTCGAAACGAACAACTGTTGTGAAAAGGGGAATATAAACCCCTGCACAGATGTCGTGAGAGAAACGGAATCAATATGCGGATGTACGTCTCAAAAGGATGAATCTTGTATAATTAAAAAAGAAAATTGTCAAATTGGAATTGATATACATACTCAAAATGAATATCCTGACACGAGTGAAAAAAAAAAAAAAGTGGAAAATCAGGGGGAAGATTCAGTTCAAATGGATAGCTACAAAACTGAAGGCATATATAGAAACGGAAAGGAAGAAGTGAAGAAAATTTTTAAAACTAAATCAAGGGAGGAAAAGAAAAAGCATGGAAAAGACATCAAAATCATTGTATGTGGATGTGTGCCTCAAGCAGAAAAAGATATGGAAATATTTGAGAATGTTTCACTAGTGGGTGTAACTAACATAGATAAAATTGTAGATGTTGTTGAAAATGTAATTAACGGATACAATGTGAGATATCTGAAACAGTCGAAGAGAATGACCTCTTTAAATCTTCCAAAAATACGAAAAAATAAATATATAGAAATTATTAATATTAATAACGGATGTTTAGGAAACTGTACGTATTGTAAAACAAAATTTGCAAGAGGAGATTTATCTAGTTATAACATTTCTGATATTATTAGCAGAGTAAAATATGTGTGTAATGAAGAGAATATAAAAGAAATATGGTTAACATCCGAAGATACAGGTGCATATGGTATAGATTTAAACACAAATATTGTTAAACTTTTGAAGGAAATATTAAAATGTGTCCAAAATAGCGACGTTATGATACGATTAGGTATGACCAATCCACCTTATATCTTGAAACACGTCGAAGATATATGCAATTTATTGAAACACAAAAATATGTATGAATTTATTCATATCCCTGTACAAAGTGGTAGTAATAGAGTATTAAAAAACATGAACAGGGAATATGAAATTGAAGATTTCATATATGTAGTAGAAAATCTGAGGAAATATGTCCCATATATTACCATTTCAACGGATATTATATGTGGATTTCCATATGAAATGGAAAATGATCACTTAGAAACAGTTAATTTAATAAAAAAATATCAATTTCCTATATTAAATATTTCGCAGTTCTATCCTAGAAGGGGCACTGTAGCTTATAATATGAAAAAAATTAATACCAAAATTGTGAAAAAGAGGTCGAGAGAGGTAACGGACGCATTTCTATCTTACTCAAATAATTATAAATTTTTGGAAGGAACGACACAGAAAGTGTTATTCACAGAGGTGTCTACAAAAAGTGAAGATATTATTGGCCACACAAAGCAATATGTTAAAGTGTTACTACAAAACAGGAACAACGAAAATATTCATCTACTGAGTCATTTCGCTAACTGCAAAATTGTTTCTTCACATAAATGGCACGTAGTTGCAGAATTGGTTTAAAGAATACTGAGATATTATCCGTATTTTTTCAGAACACTATTTTCAACATCACTATTTGTATAGGTGTTCCCTTACATTTGTTTAAGGAGATGTTTCCCATTTTTGTATATAATCAGTTGTAATAGAGAAATTTTCCTTCCTCACTACATACTGTGTTCATTGTTTTTTTTTTTTTTTTTTTTTTTTTTCTCACATTTTGGCTAGCTCCCCCCTTCCCCTTTTTTTTACCTTGCTTGTTAATAAAAAAAAGGTCAGCTAGTTTTATTTGTTAAATTTTTTATGTTCCTTTTTTTTTTTTTTTTTTTTTTTTTTTTTTTTTTTTTTATTTTGGTTAGATCATCCCTTCCCGTTTTTTTTTCCTTTTTTTTTTTTATTAAAAATGTCAGCTAGTTTTTTTTGTTATATTTTTTTTTTTTTTTTTTTTTTTTTTTTTTTTTTTTCTATTTTTGTTTATTTCCCCCTTTCCCTTTTTTTTTTCTTTTTTTTTAATAAAAAAAAGGTTTGTTATTTTTTTTTTTTAAATTTTTTTTTTTCTTTTTTTTTTTTTTTTTTTTTTTTGCTTCACCATTTTTTCGTTAAGTTGTATGAGAATATGCAAACGGATTTTTATACACATGTTTATTTTTATTTTTTGAGAACCCCAAATATAGAATATACTCTTTTTACCTATTTTGTATTTGTTACCCTAATATGAGATAAGAAATAAAAAAAAATTAAAATGTAGTTTTTGTTAAACCTCCTGAATCGAACACCTAACAGTGAAAGAAAATAAAAGAACAAAATGGAAGAGGTAACTTTTATTTGCCCCCCTCGCAATTTATTAGCTTCTAGGTCCGTATTGCATTTTCACAGTGTGATATAAGCATGTTAGAGAAAAATCTTTGAGGGACAAAAAGGAGCTTGGTATCATTCGGACATTAATTGCAATGTTGCATTTTTTTTAGTGGGATACGTGGAACATGCTAAGGATGTTCGTCTGTGGATACCCCTTTGTACGCGTACACACACGAAGAGAGGATGTTGAAAAGGTAACATACCCACAACCACTAACCTTTGTTAATACAAATTTACACACACCTGTTCTAAGAACAACGCATTCTATTATATACACATGTTTTTTTTTTTTTTTTTTTTTATTATATGGTGATCATATATGCGGAAAGGCTTTGTCCTTGAGAATGTTTTTCTTTCTTCGCACATTTATTAACAATGTTGTATTTTTCCGAGAAAAATAAATAAGCCACTTGTTATTTTATTTTATATTTCCAACAGGGATATGAGGAAATTGCAAAAATGTGCATCACTTTGATGCACTGTCTTTTTCTGATTTTGCTCTGTTTTGCCATGTTTTGCCATGTTTTGCCATGTTTTGCCATGTTTTGCCATGTTTTGCCATGTTTTGCGTTGTATTATTATTTTTTTTATTTTTTATTTTATTTTTTTATTTTTTTGCATTATCTCTCACCTTGAGTGAAAACCAAACATTTACCAAAACTTTGCTGCACATAACTTGGTCCTCGTGTGAGCAGCATAAGAAAAAGGAAATACAAGAGAATAATGCAACAAATGCACACATTTGCCCTTTTGGTATTGTTATGAAGAAATGGAGGATTACATGCATGCACACTGGAACGCATATAAAAGCTAACAATGAATGTGTACATATGTAGGTCTCATTGTTGAGAGGACGTCCCTTATTTATTTTCTTTTGTTTTATTTAATTTTTTTACATACAATTCAAGCTTTGTTTTACTACTACACATTTTTGTGTGTTGTGTGTAACAACTTGTTTTTTATTTTGTTTAACTTTTTCGTTCTACAAAGTGTGTTCCCTCGTGCATACATTTTTTTTTTCCATATTTTATAAAATCAGTTGAGGAGTTAAATGAAATGCTATTGATGTGAGCACCCTTGTGTGGGTATATACAGATATGCAGAAAGCAGGGGGGGAAAAAAAAAAAAAAATAAACTAAACTAAAATAAATAAATAAGACTCCACTATTTTTTATTTTTATTTTATATTTATATTTTTTTTTTTTTTTTTTTTTTTTTTTTTTTTTTTCTTTGTACCACTACACTTTTCCATTTTGTCTATTTTACAAATAACTTATTAAAAATTGGAAATTCATCAAATTTGTATATTCATATTTTATTATTTTAAAAGGGATTGTAAAAAAAGGGGAAAAAAAAAAAAAAAAAAAAAAAAAAAGCATCAATGAGGAAGATGGACCTAGGTGATAAAAATGGCATTGTTGAAGCAATTTCTGCAATAAACTTCAGTGGGATAAAAAGTTCCTATTTAGAAGAGGATTTAAAACTAAAAAATGCAGAAAATGTTAGGATAATGTTGAATCAAAAATGTAATGAAATGAAAGGAATTGCTGAAAGGAGGAGTAATTATGTGGCAACACCTTGTCTTGAGTCAGCACTGTCAGTAAAAAGTGTTTCAAGTGAAAATGAGGAAAATAGCGAATATGTTAAGGATCTAAAAAATTTTCAGAATTTTGAAATTTTTCAAAAGGAGGAAATAAAAGACAAGGTTGAGAGTTATAGTAGACAAAGTGATAGGGATAAATCTCCCTTCAGGGGTGATAAATCGGTAGTTTCTAATGAACAGTTATACATGTCCGAGAATATGTCTGTAGGGAAAGATATAAAATTATGCACTCCCTATGAAGAAGAAGAAGAAGAAGAAAGAAAAATATCTAAGTTTTTGAACAAAACAAAAGAGGCATATAATCACTTGAACCTTGAAAAGTTATTCTTATCCAGCGGTTTCAATAACCCTTTCAATGAGAATGGAAAGAATAGCAAAATTGCAAATAGTGTGTGGGAAAATTTACGACACAGAAATAATGACAAACTCAGTTTAGAGAAGAGTACCGAACACAAGTTAAGAAGTCAAAATTCTTTCCTTGTTGAAAATATATATAACGCTTTTAGAGGCACCATTAACGATTTCATAGACGTGTATTTTCAAGATGAGACTAAAGAGAATACAAATAGTAATAGCAAAATGGTTATGACGAGTGAGAACAAAAGAGTTCATAATTTGGATCCTTTTCGAAAAGGGGGAAAAGGCATCGTAACTGAAAAAAATATTTTCAACAAAATGTATCAGATAGACAATGATATTTTCCAAAGAGGAAGGGAAAATGGTAACAAGGACACATGTTATAACATATATAGTCCCAAGAGAGTAGAAAACGTAAACGGGATGACCTATATGAACCAACATGGAGACAAAAATAGTTTCCTCAAATGTAAGGAAAATATTTCATGTAAAAATAGGGATTATCTCAATATAGAATCGGTTGAAAACGACACATTTTGTGAGAACAAAATTGTTCGAAGTAGAAGCTGCCGCACAGCTGATGCCATTGCTGGTAATGATGATGATACTGGATTCTCAAAATGGAACTTAACTAAGGATCAATTAGCGAAATGTAAAGCAAATCTTGTACATACCCGTGTAGACAAATATAAACAGATCGAAGAAGCATACAATACATACTATCCACAAGGAGGAACAATTGAATACTTAAGTATCATTTCTGATTATTTGTATAATGGGAGGGGAGAAGTTGGAGATCGAAAAATGGGTATTAGCATGTGTCCTCAGAATGGGAAAGAAGTGGTGAAAGATGTGGTGAAAGATGTGGTGAAAGTAGCGGGAAAAGTAGCGAGAAAAGGAGCGGGGAAAGGAGCCCTGAGGGGGTGTACTCTCGTGAAGGGTAACTCTTCTTCCCCTTCGAGTGAGTACTATCTCCCTAGTGAGGAAAAGATTGAGAATTGCATAGACACCCAAGTGAACGATAGAAATGTGTTTGACATTTCTTGCATGACGCATAAATACAAATATTGTTCGAATGTCATCCTTACAATTAATAAAATAAGAAATGTGGAAAAAGTGATTGAAATTAATTTGAGCATTACCGATGTTCAGCTGAAAATACCAGGTATGAGAATCGAGAATGTCATACTTCCATATAAACATTCTAACGATCTCCTAACAATAGAGATAAAAACGTTGGGTGATGAAAGTGATAGCGGCAATGAAATAAAGACAGAGAAGGGCACAAATTATAAGAAGCATTCTACGTGTACTAACGGATATAAGAATAAAATGAGAAATGATTTAGTGGGAAGAGAGAGAAGAGAAGGAAATGAAATAATAAAATGTTACTTTGTTGTCATCCCACTAAACAATATTAAAGAAGAAATTATAAATAAGAGACTTATTTTAATAAATTCCAAATGTAAAGAAGTTTATGAGAAGGAAAAGTTATTACCAGACACATTATACCTAATAGAATCGAATAATCTAAATTCGACAAAGGAAAAACATATGTACATTTCTATAAAAATTTGTAAAAATGGAATTCATTTTTATCCCTCCATCCATGGAAATAAGGTAGATAATTTTACTGTTGATTATGAATCCACTGTGAATCTCAGTACAATTACATTTGAACCCATTTATGTATCTTTGTATAACGATGAAATAGATAAAGAGATTGGAAGAATAATAAATGAAAATGGGCTAGCGAATAAAATAAAAATAGACAAAAAAAAATCTGGTAAAGGGCATTATATCATTAACAATTATCATTTCCAATTCTTTTTTGATCATTCAAATGTTCTTCTTTGTAATCATCAAGATAATAATAAAAAAATGGATAAAAATTATGATAACACAGAATTAGCAATAAATTTTTTCACTCGTATATGTAATCAATTTATACATGTCCATAGTTGTGTGGATCTATTTCCTACTCATATATTCCCACCAATAGAACATGTTACATATTTTGATTTTATCGAAAGAAACGAAATTTTAAAATTAAAATTTGCACTACATTTCATGGCCATTACTGAGATTATATGCATTCATTTATGTTCTCTCTTTGATATTAACATGGATATGCAACCTCTTTTTCGAAATCATTTGAATGCTGTCCAAATTAGCGACAAAAATGGAAATGAAAATGCTTTCACCTTTCTTTATACATCTTACGAGGAAGATGCAGAATGTGGTAGTTACTTTCTTAACTACACAAAACCATTTGTCTTTCGCTTTCAGGGGAAAAAAAATGATTCAAAAAATATCCTCTTACGAGAACAATTGTTAAAAGTATATACCCAAGGTGACAAGCAATCAGATAATAAGAAAATATATAAACATTTGGCATGTAAAAATGAACACATTGCAGAAGAAAAAATAGCAGCTGAATGGGATGACAACGACCTTTTTATATTAGATTATGCAAGAAAACAATCAATATTTTTATATAATGTCATAAAGAGCTATGCTGATATAAAGAATATATCTAAATGTTATGATAAAAAGAATTGCATATTTTTAACCACAGATAGTAGGAAGAAACAATTCCAGAATTATTATATGAACATTTTGCAAAGGTATAATAAAATACTTAGCCAAAGAAATTATAAGGAAATACATTCTTGCATAAGCAAGGAAAATTTAGTTGCACTAAAATCTGAGGCAATGGAGAGTAGGCAACATTTCCAATGGGTTGACGAGGTAGAATTGTCGAGAGATAACGAGAAATCAATAGATGATAATGATTATTACATAGGAAAACATCAAACTAGTTTGCCTTACATGGATTCGAGCTATCCATTTAACAATAACATGCCACCAATGTGGCAAGGAGGCGCTAACAAGGATAATATTGAGAGTGTAAATAATTGTAGGAATGAATGGGATACAAATGACAATAACAGAAATGATAACAATGCACATGTTGAGAGCACAGAGGAAAGGAATGACCGAAGAGAACAAACTCGTAACAAATTCGAGGTAGCTAAGTCGAGGGAAAAAATCTGTAATATAGATGAAAAAGGAGAAGAAAAAGATAGAGAAGTAGTAAGACGAGAAAATTCATATGGAAGAAATGTAACTTTAACGGGTCAGGCAAAAATGGGAGAAAATTTTTATAGAACAAATGCCACCTTAACGGGTCAGGCAAAAATGGGAGAAATTTTTTATAGACCAAATGCCACCTTAACGGGTCAGGCAAAAATGGGAGAAAATTTTTATAGAACAAATGCCACCTTAACAGGGCAGGCAAAAATGGGAGAAAATGTTTATAGAACAAATGCCACCTTAACGGGTCAGGCAAAAATGGGAGAAAAAAGAAACAGTTTTATTAGAAATACATCTGCCGAGGAGGATGCTAATTTATCAAATAACGCGGAAAGTTATTCTCATCGTAAATGCAGGAATGAACAAAAATCATTTTCTAATTTGAGAGAATATAAAAATTATCATTTTTATCATAATGAAGTGGGTCATGTAAATACTAAAAATAGCAACTCATTTGTAGACATGGATCAAGGGGAATGTATATTAAAACAGATTAATTGCCAAACTAATGAGGGGAGAAAAAGTTCCAATAATAACAACCTACCGGATGGTCGAGTGTTATCTCAAGGTAGGGATAATTATGAAGAGAATAACACAGATAAATGGTACACACATGAAAAAGAAAAAAAAAAAAACAAAAAAATTATGGAATCATCTCGTCAGCATGATGCTTATTTGGACTATTATAACATACATAAAAATGATATTCCTTTCTGTCAAGATAATGTTAACTGTGATATAAATGCAGATTGTATGGATTCGTCAAAGTATCTTGTACATAAAAATTATTACAATCATGCTTCAGGAAATGATGTAATAATGCATAAAACTAGTGCTCATCATGCTGTAATTGAACACAGAATTGACACAACAAATTTGAATAACGGTATATGTATTAACACTTCAACAGATAATCCTAACGAGGATTCATTTCAGGAAACCCCATATATGGAAGATCAAACCAAGTCTATTGTTAATGTTAAAAATGTTGAAAATTCTCATACAAATTACACAGAAAGGTACAGTGGAAGCTACACCGATTTGTTGAATCTTCCTCGAGGTGATCCAAATCAGAATGTGGTGAGAAACGTAGATTTTGTCTCTCCCCCAAAAAATTTAATGTATCAAAAATAGGGACAGTTAATAAGGACCATAATACATCTAAGCACTGCAAGCTGCTTAGGCGAAATATGAATGAAATATAGCACAAAAAAGGAGTTTTTCCCCTCCAGATGTATTCATGGGATCATGGTGCTTTGGTAGTGCAGGTAAGTTGGATATACATACATGCACTATTGGGCTCATAAAGTCAGGAGAATAGGTAGTCGAGAGCGAAAAAAAAAAAAAGAAGCAGAAGAAGCAGAAGAAGCATAAGAAGCAATAACGTAGCAACAAAATGGCAATAAAATAACAGTAGAATAATAAGAAAATATACTGAATTAGCATGCTTTTAGGGATTGAAAATAGAAAATGTAGGTGAAGAACGGGTTAGGCATTAAAAAAAAAAAAAAATGCATGAATTTGAGAAATTTCAATAAATACACCACTTTGTATGATGTGTATTCTAACGCTCAACCAGTACATGCTTAGTTCAACGAAGGCTCTGTTTTTGTAAATACCACTGCATAAGTACATACGTAAAAGTGTAATGTTATGATCATTCGTCTTATTAAGTGTGGTGGGGAAATGGTCTTACATATGAAGATTAAAAATGCTTATCTTTTGTGAACATTTTCTATGAATTTTTCTCCTTTTTTCCTTTCATTTTCTGTTAACATAACTTCCCCGAGTTACATGCATATAAAAGCGTGGTTTCCCATTTCCCATCTCAGTTTTTTTTTCTCTTTTTCCAAATTGGATTGTTTATTTGGACTTTATTGTTTTTTCCACACAATATTTTTACGTTTCTCCTTATTTTTTCCTTATGTTAGTTACGGATATACCAATTTTTGCTACACGATAAGATGGTGCGTGTGTAGTGGTAGTAATGGACAGAAGTAAAAAATTTGTTGGTCTTCGTGCGTTTTTTTTTTTTTTTTTCTCCCACATCATCCTAGTGTGATGAGATTTATAGTTTTATAAGCTCTCATGATTCTTCAGATGTAAATAAGTATAGATATAAAGATAAAAGAAAATCATATGAATCAAAATTAGAAAAATTAACAACTTTATTAAACTTTTTTTGTATCTGACTGATATAAAATTTCTGTATTGTTTTGCCTTTTCCCAAATCATAGTTAGTATACTCCAGTTTGTATACCCTTTTCGGTTCTTCTCATGAATAACCTCTCCGCTTGCTTCGCCCTGCATGAGTCTGTTCCTTAATAATGAGTATATATGGACAAGGTGTGTGTGTGTGTGGTGGTAAGGTGGTTGTGATGGAAATGTGGTTGTGATGGTAAGGTGGTTGTGATGGAAATATGGTTGTGATGGAAATGTGGTTGTGATGGAAATGTGGTTGTGATGGAAATGTGGTTGTGATGGAAATGTGGTTGTGGTGAGGGCTATTTACATTTTTACCAGCAGTTCGAAATATATATACACAAGTGGGTGCATTATATATGTGTGTATTCATTTTCTGAATTTTTTTTTTTTTTCTCCGCCTTTTACCGTTTTGCCAAATGCACGTAGAGAGTAAAATTGCGGTTAATTCGAAAAAAAGGTTTTGAAAAAAAGATGAAATAAACTGGATCTTCTGAATCAAAGAAAATATGGTAATGTGCACATTCTATATTAATGAAGCAATTTTCCCTTAAATTATTTGCTGTGAGGATTTCGAAGGGGAGAAATATAAGAGTCCATTTGAGTTGTATCAAAACGTGCACTCTTTGTGGTGTTAGAACACATTGCAGCAACAGTATAACTACTACAACAGAACTGTCACTACTACAACAGCATGATCTCTCCCTCACTACACGTTAACTATTTATTGATCACACAGAAAGGAAGACCCAATCTTTCATTGTTCCTTTATCCCAGCTAATAAACCTATGAACCATGGGATCAATGTTTTATCTTTCCCCTTTTTTTTTTTTTTTTTTTTTTTCCAGCTAACTCTCTTTAACTTTTTAATATCTCGCTTCTTACTCTTTAACAAGTTATATCCTCCTTTTAACTTCTTCTTAGAACTACATCCATGTTCACAAAAGTGGAATTCTTCTTTGCAATAGTAACGCCAAGAGCAAGAAAGATTGTTGAATTCATTCGGATCATTATTCTTATCGAATGAATCTAAATATACCATTTGGTAACAAGTCGACCTTATAAAAAGGCAGAAGAAGATTATTCCGTGGAGAAGCAAAACATGGTTCATGTTTTTTTTTTTTATTTATTTTTTTTTTTTCTTCTGACAATTAATCAGTTAAGAAGATCTCTTAAAGATGTGTACACATAGATCGCTGTCGCAAATGGGGTAAAATGGATTAAAAATATAAAAATATTGAACTGAAGGGGGAAGCAAAATTTCGGACGTCTTTTCGCATATACACATTTATCAAAATTGAGAGCTACAAATTATTTTCTATATAATTCCGTTGGGTTCATAATGAAGAAAGTTCCATTTTCTGCTATTGCACAAGGTGTAGAAGACTTGGAGTAAATTTTTGTGTAAAAAAAAGGAAAATAAAGGAAAATAAATTTTTTTTTTCTTTTTTTTTTTTTTACGTATAAAACGAAGAGCAGTAAAAAAGTGAAAGGTGGTCAGTTCAAAGAGAGAAGGGAAAAAAAAAAAAAAAAAAAATGGAGGTTTTTTTTTTTTTTTCTTTTTTTCTATGAACACAAAATAGGAAGTAGAAAAATGAGTAATCTAGAAGAAGTGAGAAAGTATATTCATCCTTGTCTGGTCGAATTGCGGTATTTCAAAGCCGTTTTGACTGCCATATTTTGTGGAATATACAAATATATACAAATATATATATATATTTGTATATATATATTTTTTTTTTTCGATGCACTGTTCTTTTTGTGGGGAAGGTAAGGGGGAGCATTTTTCCCTAGAACTACAAGGCACGTAGGTAAAATATTCTTATTATGGAGCCTACACTTCACGTTCATGCTTAAAAGTAAGATGTATTGCATATATATGTTTTTTTGTGTGCGCTTGTTTTATAGAATTTTAAGCCAGAGTACTATAAAAAGAAAAGTTTAAGGTTGCTACAAATGTGAATTGTACATTTTGCCCGCTCTCTCACATTTCCTCCAGTTGACATATAATTTAGCGTATTTTATTGCGATATTATCTTATTGCTTTATCTTTATTATTTTATTGCGATATTATCTTATTGCTTTATCTTTATTATTTTTCTTTTTTTTTTTTTTTTTTTTTTTTTTCGTGTGTGTCCCTTGCCCTAAACAATTATAAGCCTATTTCCATTACCTGAATCTCTCCCTTACCTCGTTTCAATTTCTTCGAATTTTTTATTTCATATTTGTTTGTCCCCGACATGCCATTCCAACGTAACATACACGAGGGAAAAAAAGATACGTACAAAAAATATGAAAAAAAAAGATAAAAAATGAAACATGAACAGTGGTTGAAGAAATATAGCAAGAAGAGGGAAAACCCATTTGAGCTCCCCAAATTGGCGCAATAAGAGCATGTAAAAAAAAAATTAAAAAAATAAAATAATAGGAAACTTCACGACTAGCTGAAGAGAGTATATATATATATATATATATGTATATGTACATATGTATGTATGTACATGTATATCCCCGCCCATTGATTACACTTTCCAGTTTGCAACAGATCCCAGATTCTGGCTACCGTTCCATTTGTCGCATACACAGAAAGTATGCACAACACAGGTCCTGAACGACTAGCCAATAAAAAATAAACAAAGTGTATGCATACACATCCGTGCGTGCTTATACATCCGTGCATGCATATACATCCGTGCATGCATATACATATTTTTTTTTACCTTACTTTGGTGCTACTTTTTACGCACGAGTGTGTGTAACTGACGAGGGGGAATATTCTTATAGATTTGGAGGAAAGAGAAAAAAATATGGGATGTGAAGAAAATGATGTGCTCGGCAAAAATCGTGAAAAAGAGGAGTGTTCTGCTGACACAGGAAATGGTGAAGAACATGACAGTAGGAGGAAACAAACGAGTGAAATGAAGCAGACGAGTGAAATAGACCAAGCAAACCGTGGAGGAGTGATGAGCAAGGGAGATAATGCATCGTTCAACATATTTTCATACCTAAACATGGTATATGCAAAACATGGGTTGTATGATGAAGACATTGCAAGGTTTTTGTTATATGTAAAAAGAAGGAGAGAGAAATTAAAAAGTAAAGTTTTATTTAAAATAAAAAAAGTGGGAAACAAATACGTAACAAAAATTTACGAACCAGATATAGTGGATGAGAAATATATAGAATTGTTACTTCTTGATGTGGAAATGTGTCGATGCAGATATGTAAAAATAAAAACCGATGTAAACAATTTGAAGAGTCCATACAGATCAACCTATTGTTATATGCGAAGAATAAAAAGAGCTCTAGATAAAGTGAAATTTATGAATCAATCAGTTCACAATGTAGTTAATAAGAACACAGATTTGCAAATAAAATGTTACACAACGTATATACAAATATCATATCTTTTGGAAAAAAAGAAATATGATGAGTGCATATCAAAAGTGGCAGAATTTTCGAAGCTTGTAAAACTGGTGAAGAGAGTTATGATGAAAACATTTATCGATGCTATGGAACTAGGACGGTTGAATAACCAAGGGGTCAACCACAAGGAGGAGAACCCGATCGAAGTAGACCATGATACTGATGAAGTGGGAGGAGATAGGGAAGAAAAGGAAGAAAAAAAAACACAGACCAGTAACGAAAGCAACAATCAGAGGAAGAAAATGAAAAAAGGAAAAGGACGTGCCATAAATGAATTGACTCAAACGAATGGATCTAATCAACATAATGATGTCAGAAGTAGCCCTATGGGTTATGATGACATAACAAATGTAGACAACGTGAAATCATCTTTAAAGAAAGAAAAGCATTTTGGCCATGCAGAGAATACACTGATAAACAGTAAAGGGAATTTACTCGTAGAAGAAGAAAAACGAATAGATGATATTTTTGATTATTTTTTGTCTATCACTCACTCAATTGAACGAATTTGTATATACAACGCAAAAAAAAATAAACTAAGCAGATTTGATGAAAAATTACAGGACGATGAACTACAATTAGAAAATGGAATTAAAAAGTCTTCCATAAGGGAATTTACAGACAGCGTTAAAAACATGTCTTCCTATAGGAAGCTAGAAATTCATACGACAGAAAACACAACATTGATAAAAGTTGAGCATAGTACATACGAATTGAAAGGAAATAATAATGGATCATCAAACTATTATTATGACATGTCGAGTTTAGTAAAAATAAGAAATATATTGAGAGATGTTAAAAGTGTAATTCCTATGGAAGAGATAGAAAAATTAAATGAGAACATAAATTTAAAAGATGTAATGACATCATGTGTTGGTGAAGAAGAACATTTTCCACTTTTTAAATTTCTGAATTCATTTGAAACTAATTCTATGATACAGAATTATGGACAAATATTAGCAAAATATTATGAATGTTTAACAACAATTCATGAAGAATTAATTAAATCAACAAAAGGAAATAAAAAAGAGCCTCATAATGATGGAGAAGGAATTCCTGATGAGGATCACAAAATAATGGAAAAAATTTGGAATCACATTGAAAATTATTTATCGATTGAAAAGTTATATGTAGATACAGAACGGACGTTACTAGTATTGATGAAATTTCTATTTTCTTTATATACAACTAGGAATTCGAAAAATTTTCCATTCCGAAATGTAAAATTTTTGGGGGAAATTATTGAAGAAATGCCATTACTGCACATAGGAATTAGATATGCTGATATATTAAAACAAAATATTGACGAATTAAACAAATTGAAAAATAATGATGAAATTTTTATTAACATATTGCAAATAACAAAAAATGTAAAATCCTTTTGTTTAGCATGTCATTATGCAAGGGCTGGAAAAAATGCAGAAGCACATGTTCTATTCGATTTAGTTAAAACTAGAAATTATGTATATATCAAATTGAACAGCATTCAAACGATACATAATGAAGATTTATTACGAGTTGCAATATTATCCAACAAACTTCAGGATCTTATTTCTATGGTTAATGGAATATACTACTTTCGACATTTGTCCATATATGCACTGCAGGTAAAGACCAAATGTATACCTACCAATCAGAATTTATTTGCCGTTGATAATTCTTTTTTTCAACATAAAATGAGTCAAATGTGTATGAACCCATTGCGTATCGACATGATGCAATTGTGTAGAGATTCCATTTTACTCAATCCGGAGGATACACGCAAAGAGGAGGAAAAGTCATCTGGAATACGAGGCCTTCTTCGATCATTCTGGAAGTAGTAAAAACCGGTAGATATATATATATATATATATATATAGTTGTTACCCTGTGTGCTGTTTCTCCTAAGGGGATATCCCACCATTTCTGTGCACATGTGAGACTTATTCAGAAATTTCTTTTCACCACGCATTTTCTCGTGTGAGATTATTAGCCCTCATTCCAATTCGTGTCTCTTCACAGTATGCATATCTTTGATTTGTGCCCCTTTCATTTGTGCGCCTTTCATTTTATAGTGATTTTTCCCCACCCCCATATTTTTTTTTGAAAATGAAAACTTAAGCCGGAACAGCTGTGCTTGATAGGGATAATATATATTACACTTTCCTGTCCCTGCCCCTTATTTAGACAATTATTTATCCCAGTTGATGTTGTAAAAAAAAAAAAAGAAAAAAAAAATTATCTTGAAAAAAGTGTTAAAATTATGTGCTTATAAAAAGAGATGTGAAATAATTGAGCATGAAACTTTTTTTTTTTTTTTTTTTTTTTTTTTATTTTCCAATGTGCAAGAAAAGATACACGAATTTTATTGACTCTATTTCATCTATTCACTTTCGTCGGACTTCATAATATTTACACAATTTTATGTGCTAGGTGGGGTTATATATATACATATATACATATGCAAGTTTATTGGATGAAAAAGTTTTCATAATTTAGTATTTAAAAAAAAAAAAAAAAAAAAATGGAGAGAGAGAGAGAGAGAGCGCAAGCGAGGGAAAATTGGGGAAAATTAAAATGTAATTCATAAATGTAGTTATATAAGCATGATCAATACATATGGCATATAAATGAAGGCAGGGATGATAAGGAGAAGAGAATTTAAACAGACATAAAACATGCACGCACGAGGTGTAATATGCTAATGGCTATACATATGTGTGTATACATATATATATATAAACTTGGACGGGTGCTAATATGCCAAAGTTTACTGGGTTCGTAAAAAAAGAAGCAAAATTAAAAAGGAAAAAAAAAAAAAATTCGCGGGTGATGGGGTGTATACACAATATATACAAACATATATGCATATATATACATATATATTAGTATATATACATATATATTAGTATGTGTACATATATATTAGTATATATACATATATATTAGTATGTGTACATATATATTAGTATGTATACATATATATTAGTATGTATACATATATATTCGTATGTATACATATATATTCGTATGTATACATATACTGCGTGCATAACATATGTTCATAGTATATGAACATGTTCATGTGTATTTATGTACATACGACTGATTTTGAATAAATTGTTTATCCACTCAACTCCATAATTGACTCCACTAAATCATTGTTATTTTTCTTTAACACTTCAATTGCTCTTTCTCGAGTACATTTTGTTTGCGACATAATCAACTCAATGTCATCTGTAGAAACATCTCCTATTTTTCCTATAAACGAAAAAGTAAAAACAATTTGAACGTAACACATAATCATTATATATATTTTTGCACATGCTGAGTTATATATGCAAAACGGGATATGTTCCGTGTGGCGTGTGTCTTTGCACAGCTTGCATAACGATTTTTTTTTTTTTTTTTTTTATCAAAGTGTAAATCTGTAAGTGTACAGTTTGAACTACATATATTGTACAGGTAGGGAAGATATATATATGTAATCATAATGAATGGATAAAAAAAAAAAAAAAAAAAAAAAAAATTACTTACCTTCATCTAAGTCTTCAACTTTTTGTTCCATTTTTTCCGGTTCTTCAAAATTTACTTCCTGTTCATCTAACATATCAGAATCTTTCTGTAAACTATCCGGGAGAAGACCTGTGTTGAAAAAGGTAAAAAAAAGGGAAAAGCGATATATTTGTGCAAATTTTTGTGGATACTTTTTTTTGTGTAAAATATTGGGGGAGAGAGGAGAATGATCAAATTTCACTCTGCTAAACTCCCGATACACACATAAGCCACCTAGGGGCGTTAGGAATTTGAAAAACAGGCACATATATATATATATATATATATATATATAAAACACTTATAGAATAACATGGCTGCAATCATGACAATGGTAATGTAACAGAGAAAAAGAATTTATGCATTTTCTCATGTTAATATAGTGTGACAATGAATAGAAAGGAGAGGAAAAATAACGATAACTCTACTGTGTGTAAGAAACGAGGTGTACGTAAAAAATGTGTGCGAAATGAGCACCAAACAAGGGGAAAAAAAAAAAAAAAAAACTAATAAATGCATATGTATATATGTATATATATGTATATATACATGCACATGTCTGTGTTCACACGTATATATGTACACATGCATACGCTCAAATATTACTGTTAATCGAGTTTGTTATGTCATCCGTTTTAGCATCTCCAAATATGACGTACGATTCAGTCCCCTCGACTTGATATACTTCCACATTGGATACGGCAAAAATCATTTTTTCTGATTTTTTTATAATAACTTTATGCACATTGGATACTGGCTTTAAACCAAGTTTCACAAGCATTTTCCTGGCTCTTCTTTCCCCTTTGCTCATTTTTGTCCTATTTGGAGGGTTTAAAATATTTTTATTTTCGTCATTTTCTTCACAAGAGGAGCTTGATGAAATTTCATCTTTTGAGTTTATTTTGTCGTCTTGCATTTTGCTTCTTATATATGGCCCTTTATTTAACTGCCTCACAGGCTGCGAGAGTGTACAGGGATTGGCCTAACTTTAGGCGTATTATATAACCTTAAGTGGCTTATTATGATTCAGTTTTAATGTCAATCTTGGCAATCGGTTATGCGTGAATTGACAAAAAGATATATACAAAAATATTGCTACGTTTTATATTTATTAATTCTATATTTATTTCAGGTTCATTTGTTTTTTCAAGCGTCATGCAGAAAGTGGTTAATTTTTTTTAAAAATGATCGGCGAGGAACAAACAGATATGCAAATATAAATACATGTATATGTACA
This sequence comes from Plasmodium gonderi, assembly GCF_002157705.1. NCBI lineage: Eukaryota > Apicomplexa > Aconoidasida > Haemosporida > Plasmodiidae > Plasmodium > Plasmodium gonderi. The sequence continues at coordinate 1,240,230 of NW_021628936.1, forward strand.
TATATGTATACATACATGCGTGCTACATAAATATAGGAAATAATAAAATGTAATTATATGATATTTTTTGCTGTGTTAAAAATAAATATTTTTTCAAAGGATAATATTTTTTACAAAATGTAGAAACGTAAGCAACATGAAGTCGGGATGTCAATTGTATTCAAAAAAATAAAACTGTGGTTTTCAATTGAGTCGAAAAGTGCATATACATGTGAGAACTCACTGAATGCACGAATGATGGTATGGGGTGTGATACATCTCCACCTACTGCGTACTTATTTAGTATATATATATATACACGTGTACTTATGATATATATCTTCACAATATAATATAGTGTATAATGTTATGTATATCGATGTATATGTATGTATGTATATATATATATGCTACTTTTTTTTTTTTTTTTTTTGGCTTTATATTAAATCGCCCTATTTAAAAAAATTAAAAATTTCCCTATGAATTTACTTCTATTTCAAACGTTATGGTTATTCATGAGTTGGTGCTGCGGGCGAAGATGAAATGCATCACAAATGCCCTATGTTGAAAATGGTATTACAAGTGTGCTACAAATGAGTAGAGTAAAAATACACCCCTGCAAAAATGTTATAAGAAAAAGTGGTATTGAAATTAAAAATATATATGCATAATGTATAAGTATATATAAAATTGGCACTCCTCCTGTTGGAAGCGTAATTACATAGCCATTGACGTAAAGGTTACAGGGAAAAAAAATAAAACAAAATAAAACATTGACATTTTTACAAATATTGAGGATGCAATGAACAAATTTGATGTATTAATCCTTATTAAAGCATATCGGTTATTCGTCTCACATTAACTTGTGGTTGAGTTGAACTAATTTTTTTTTTTTTTTTTTTTTTTTTATAGCTCATAAAAGGTTACTTTATATATGTTATATATATACTATATTATTCTTAAGAAACGTAAAATGCATAAAATATCCCATATTTATATATTATATATGGAACAAAATATATGTATACACATGATAATATCGGGTAGTACCTTTATGAAAACACAGGTCGTTACAAATTTGCTATATATAGTGGCTTTTTTTTTTTTTTTCTCCAAAAACTGTATACTAAAAAAAAAACAAAAAATTCATGAGGCTCTGCCTCTGATTTACCAACTTTATAATACGTAAACGAGGGAAAAAATAAAATAATGAAAACTAAAATTTTAGCCATTTAAAACAAGTGTAAAACCATGCTGGAAGAAAGAAGAAAAAGTATATTTCTCAGAATTTCTAAAAGTGACAAAGTTGCGATGTTTTGGGTCTGGTTTTTTACGTTGAAATTTATTTACATAATCACGTGTGTACCATGTATTATATATGTGATGATATAAACATATATACATTAATGTAAACTTGTGAAATTCCTCAATTCTCTGTATTATTAACCACCGTAATTTTATTTTTAATTTTTTTTCTTTTTTTATAAATAAACACCAATTTTATATGAACAAGTACAGGCACTTCCTGCTTATTTTTATACTACACCTGTTTATTTCACAAAGTGCTACACGTTTAGTAACCCTAGGTATAACCAATTCTCCCCCTCAGTTTTTTTTTGTTTTTGATTACATGAAATTTCTATGTAATCATTACATCATCATTGTTCCTTTGCCGCAGCACATATAAATGACATAGAAACGGGGGAAAATAAAAACATTGTCCCATTTTATTTTTGATGTCCCTGTTTTAAGCTTTACATACACATTTTTTAAAATCATTGAAAATATATTACATGTTCATATTGATACATAATGTTAAGTAGATTTTGCACATTCGCTTTTTAATATGAACAGGAAATAAATTAAAAAAATTAAAAAAAAAAAAAAAAAAAAAAAATCTCTTTTTAGCTAGTCGTTTGGTACACCACCAAGATCGAATTTCATCCACGTTATTCTGTTTCACATTTTATATAAGCCATTATTTCATCTTTTCATTAAACAAGATTACACATTGGATTGTAATTATTAAAAATGTAACACTCACGTGAATGTGACATTTTGTCTTTTTCCTTCTTTTTTTTTTTTTTTTTTTTGCTATGTATTACGTTACTAATTGATGTTAATATATTCGTCGTTGCAATTTTTATTGAAAGGACATTTTCCTTTTTTTCTTTTTCAAAATAATATTTTTTAAGTCTTAAAAAAGAAAACAAATTTTTGTAATTTTACGAAAAAAAACGTTAGAAAAAAAAAAAAAATGTAATTATATAATTTACATTAATTATGGTCTCATTTAGAAGATGCCACAAATATGTAGTGTGTAGAGGTGCCGTGTTCTCGAAAGTAGAAATGTGTACGTATATGTGATAAGGAAAAAACTTGCTTTATGAGCTTCCCCCTTATAATATTCGTTTTTACATATAAGAATAACTTTTGGGAAAGGAAGTTTTTTTCCTTCTTTTCTTCTTTGCGAGTAGCTCTAAATGTTTGCATATTGTAGGTTTTCCCAGAATTTTTTTTCTTCCATTTTTTTCTCATTGTCTGGTAATTCTTGTAAATCTCTTTTTATCTTCTTTACAATATTGAAAATGTAACAAATAACATTTTTGTCTTTTACGCTGTTGTATAAATCTCGAAAATTGATTGTGTGTACAGTCCATCCTGCGTCATTAAAAAAAAAAAAAAAATTGATAAAACGAGAAAAGAGAAAAGAGAAAAGAGAAAAGAGAAAAAAGTGTTCAGTTTTTTCAGTTGCACAAATTCATCATGATTGATAAAATTTATGTGTAATCCAACATATCCCCCCCCCCCCTTTTCTCATTAATATAATGATGAAAATGTGTGTGTATTTTATTTATGTGTCAACTGTAAAACAGTGATAGCAGATCTTTTTTACCCTTTAAGGCCAGTTGTTTCTGACGCAATTCCGCTGACAGTAGCGGCCTGTGTGAGGGGTACAAAACATCCTAAGGAGATAAAAAAAAAAAAAATAAAATAATAAGTTCGATCATAATGTACAACACATCCAAAGAATTTTTGCTTTTCAGGTTCGATTTTACCTCATATGATATTAAGTCTATCAAATGTCTCTCGTAGGGAAAGGCACAGCAAACTTTGTAAATATTTTCATGTGTATAGGATCCCTTGTATTGTATGTTCAGCTGTGATAGGGGGTGTGGAGAGGTGCAAAATAAATGTGTTCATGTGGATGTGACGAGAATGGGCATATTTGCATGTATTATATGAAATGTATGAAAAATGTGTCAAAGACAGGAGTGTGAGGTAGAGCATTAGCTAACACACACACACACACACACCATGTTCTGAGAGGAAGATAGACTGATAACACTTACAAAATTTAGGATATCACTTATGACATGATCAAAATGAAACATCTTGATCTTTTTCCGCTCCTCTCTTGAAGTAAAGGAATTGGCATTTCGGTTATTCATGTGTTCCATGTTATAGTTTAGGATGTAGTAAAAGAACTTGGCTATTTTCAGATTATTATCAAACGATCTGGATATTTTTTCATTTTGTGGTGATGTACTGGACCTTTCCTCTTTCATCTGCATATATGTAAATTCGGCAGAATTTTTCTCCTTGAAATTGTCATGATGACCTTGCGGACTCGTATCTACATCTGTGATAATATCTATATTTACGTTTGTAGGTTCAAAATCCAAATCCAAATAAATATGTTCATCATTGATGTACACATTGTGTGCTACCTTATTCCAAAGATACTTCTGTTCTTTATTTTTGGAAAAAAAATTCACGAAATTGTAAATATGATAACAGACTTGTTTCGATAGCATAGTAAACTCGTGCGTATATACCTGTTCAGAATAAGTACAAATTTCGCTTAATATATTGTACAGAAATTTATACTGATTCAGTAAAATATTAACGTATACCAATTTTAGCAGAATCAAACAAGTCTCTTCATCTCCCTTTTGAACATAGAACCGTAATTTATCATTTTCCTCATAAAACAAATTAAAAGATATGTTTAAATTTTTTTTTTTTTTTTTAATGAGATTTCTTGAAAATTCATCTTTCGTGCTTGGGTTCTTCTGGCTAGAATTTGATAAAAATGCATTTTCCTCTTCGCTAGATGTGGGTATTGACATTTTTTCCAATTCAGATTTTTGTGAATAATTTTTCTCTATATCATTTGCATATCTGTGGTGCATGTATTCTTGCGAGATCTTCGAAACAAGTTCCATTTTATTATTTGTTAATGCCAAAATGTATATGAAATTTATTAACATGAAGGAATTGATAGGTTTTTTCTCTTCTACGATCATGTGTTCCAATATATCATACATTTTAAGGATGTTATCATCCTCATAGTGTATGTTAAAACATGCATAGCATAATGCAACACAGCTGTTGAGATCTACTGTTGTGTTGGTTACCCTTTTTGGAATATCATAAATTAAATGAGTTGATGTTTTTTTTACAATTTCGATTTTTTCCACTACATCTGGGTTAAGTTGTTCGTCTTTTAAGGAGTTCCTATTTTTTCGCTCATTATTCTGTGTGTTCATTTTTGTTTGGAAATTTTGAATATCTGTTAAGTCTGTCTCGTTTTTTCTGGTAGGTTCAGTTTCGGATTCAAATGACGTGATACCTGTGGAACCATGTGTTGTATCTTCAGCACTACAATTTGCACTGTTGATGTAAGGAATTGAAGAGTAATAATCTTCTTGTTGTTCATAATTATTTAATATTGAGCTAGTTATAGAGTTTATTTTTTTTTTAAAGAGACTAATCAACTTTGGTCTTCGAGACATATGTGTTAAAGTTATAAATTTCATGTATTTATTAGCTGTAATATTACTTAAGAAAATTAAAAATTCCATATTACTACTTTTTAGCAATATAGGAATAATTTGTCTCATAATCATATTTAATATGACATCATCATGCATAGTTTGATCTCTCATAATGATTAACAAATTGTTTACATCCTTTATGTTTAACTGCCAGAAGTTATGTAAACGTAGTTTTATTTGTTCATATAATAGATCGTTAATTTGTGGTAGGTACACTTCTTCTTCATTATTGCTCATGAAGGGATGCTGCAATTGGTTAAGTTTAACATTATCATCAAATATGTCAATATATTTCTCTGACGAAAAATTTGTATCGGTGTGAAGGATCGGATTGGTAGATATTACTTCACGATTTTTTAACGAGATTTCATGATTTGTGTTGATTGCATTGGTGTGAGGAGTGGGAGTTGTAAGGTATCCATGATGAGTGTATTTCATCAAATCATTGATAATAAGCATAATGTTTACACAATCTTCTCCACATAATAATTTATACTTTTTCTTTACATTTTGCAGAATATGAGAGATTAATTTAAAAACATCTAAATTATGAACATTTAAATAGCATACATTTTTTAGTGCATATAAAATGAGAGTTAAATTTTCAAGATACAACAGATGTCTGATTTGGAATAATTGTTGTACTATTAAATAATAAAACTTATGATCATTTATTTCTAGAAATGAAGAATGATAGATAACGTTTGTAAGTTGTAGAGGAGTAAATGCATATAAATTTTTTATCACTTTATTTTTTAAGAAAAGAAAAAGGTGTTTGTATTTATAATTAAACTGTATTCTACTAAGACAAGTTAAAATGGAAACAATATCTTTTGTGCTAATTTGTTTCATATTATCATTAAGTTTTGTTAATATATTTATGTACAAATCTGGCTTATGTACATCTGCAAATGTGTAAGACCATAAAATGATACATAGATTTTTTACATTCATATGATGTAAATATACGTTAACTGCATTGTAAAATATATCTGTGTATAAATAATCATCATATTCGTTTAACTTGGTTAGAGAATAAATAATATTTACTATATCTACATAATTTGCTTTATGTATATCTTTTTCAATAATTTTTTTTACTCTTTTTATCAAATTAGTAGTATAATTAATGTGACTAAATGCCCATAAAATATTACTCACGTTTCTAATGTTCAGTTGGTCTAGATTCTGTTCGATTTTTTTGGATAATTCATAATATATGTTTACTTCTTTATACTTTAATTTTGACAAAGATGTAAGTAAAGAAATTACATCGTTCAGTTGCAGATTTGGGGATATTATTATCTCCGTCTTTACCATATCGATAACCTTCATTTTAAAGTTTCTACTTTCATTCGTTTCAATTAGGATGTTACTGAGTGTGTACAAAATGCTACATATGTGTTTCGGTTCTGCATGCTTTAATTTGATGTTCATATAATATATTATATCGTTAAAGAAATATGGAAAATGCTCAATTTTGACAAATGCATAAAATATTTGTACAAGGTTAGATATTTCAAAAGATGGTAATTTTTCTTCTATTCTTTTTAAAATATTTACATACATGTAGTTTTTCGTTACACAACCCTTTTGGTATGAATCCAATACCTTCGACATTTTAATCATAGCGCTGCTCAGGTTTATGTTATCACAATTGTCTATGTTATTATACAGCACGCTTAATATCCCCATTCCTGTTTTTTCCTTTTTTATTTCTCTTTGGATTATTAGGTTGTCTATATTTCCGTCGATAATCGCGCTCAGGCTTTCGCCCCCCAGCTGCTCCACGACATCTGCTGGGGTTACCTCGATGAGCGCGCGCTCAGCAGATGTTGCAGGTTCGGCAGATGTTGCAGGTTCGGCAGATGTGGCACGTTCAGTAGATGCAGCGGGTTCGGCAGATGTGGCAGGTTCGGCAGATGTGGCAGGTTCGGCAGATGTGGCAGGTTCGGCAGATGTGGCAGGTTCGGCAGATGTGGCAGGTTCGGCAGATGTGGCAGGTTCGGCAGATGTGGCAGGTTCAGTAGATGTGGCAGGTTCAGTAGATGCAGCGGGTTCGGCAGATGAAGCAAGTTTGCGAATTCCCAATTGATCCTCCTTTTTGCTGCTTCTCGCATGTGCAGAATCAGACTGTCGCGAACTCTGCAACCTCGAGATGCACTTCTTCGCAGTGATGTCGTCCACCTCATCCACAAAAAGAGAGTCTTTACCCGGACATGCTGCTGAATTGAAATCCCCAGTAACCTCCAAATCATTAATCAAAAATTCACTTGAGAGTTTTTTATTCCTCATTTCAGTGTAACGCGGGTTAAGATCACATGAGAGAGTAGTTCTCTCTAGTTCTTCACAAATTATATTATTTATATTCAAGTCGTTCATATCCGAATTGTTTATTTCATCTTGGTTTATATGACTAGATTGTTCCGATTTGGCCTCATTATCAATTAGCTTTTCCTTCCCCCTGTGTTTATAATTATGGGCACTTGATTCTGTATATATCTCATCGTAAGACTTGATATGGTTGACATAAGTTTTATCATCTGTTAAGAATCTGTCTATGTCATCGTATGCTTCCTGACGATGGGCATTTTGTTTTTGTTTATATCTTTGGCTATGTTGACTCTGGTTATTTGCCTTTAGAGGATCTGCTTTCTTTTGGGCTGCTTTCATTTTAGATGATTTAACATACTTTTCCTCTTTTTGTATTTTTTCATATTCTCTATCGACTTTGTGATCTAACTTCTTCTGATAATTTATTGCTTTTTTTTTATTTTTAATATAATCTTCTTTTTCCTTTAAAATTTCCCAAAGACTTTTTTCATTTTCCTCTAAAGAAAAGGGAAGGGTTTGACTGAATCTGTTGCTTTTCTTCGTTTTTTCCATATTTTTTTCCTTATTTTTTTTCTCGTTATAATTTTCAATAAAATTTACATATTTCTCATTGCATAGTAAAAAATCTGAATTTTCTGATACATGATTTTTGTTTAATATTTTGACAGAACTGTTCTCCTCGTGTTCACAGTTTTCTTCATCAAATTTATGTAAAAACTCTTTTTGTCTTTGCACATGTATAGAATCTTCAACAGTGTTGTCATGTATGTTGATCTTCTCATTTTCTCTATTCAGATTATTCCATATGCTGAAGTTACCATTCACGTTGGACTCATTTTTCCTACTCTTTTCTTTGTATATTACCTTCTCTTCATGCTTAGATTCTTTACTAATAGATGTAAATCCATGATGAAATATTTTCCCTCTACTTCGAGCATAAACACTACTTACTTGCACTATACCTCTTCCTCTCTTAATTCCATACAATCTACACCTATTAACATTACCATACACGAAACATTTCATATTTCCACTTTTAAAAAGATCAATAATAAATGATTCTGCGTGTTGTGCAAAAATATTTAAACAAAATGTTGTCTCTGCTAAGGGTTGGACAAAAGGGATGGAAGAAAAAAAAAAAAAAATACATCCCTCTATGTATTTCTATGTATGGGTAGTTATATATATATATATATATATATGTGTACTTTCCTATCCCTACGTTTGACATTATTTTTTTTTTTTTAAAACATCTCGTGCAATTTGCTGAAAATGTTATGTGATCAGCATTTCCTCTTTATTTTTTTTTTTACCTTTTCGTTTTATTCGCTGTGGATTCCATTGCACTTTAGAAGTTTGTCCCTTCGTTCGCTCGTGTCGCTTTGCTCTTATTCGTATATATATATATATATATATATATATATATATCTCAATAGATCTATGATTTTATATTTGGTTCATGGATCAAACAGATGTTGTTATTATTTTTTACAAGTTTTTCCACTTTGTATAGATATACTTAGCACGTTTATTTTGTTATTACTGCAATTACACCTACATATCAAGGTGCAAAAAAGAGAAAAAAAAAAAAAAACCACACACAACTCTGTTTTTGTTATCTCCTTCGATTTGATTCGTTTATATATAAACAGTACTTCCCTCTCAGTTGTTTTTTTACAATGGTACATAGGAGAGAATTAATTTGCCACCATAGGTAATAATATATAATAGAAAAGTTTAAGTACATGTTACATGATAACTTTAGATTACAATAAATTTGAAGAAAAATCATTTGTCAATAGAGGAGGAGCAGGACATGCGTATTCCCGATATGAACATATGCGTGCGCAGGCTATGAAGTGTGATAAGCATAATGTGATTAGAATAATGTGATAAGAACCGTGCGTATATAAAAATGTACATCTATGAGTATGTATGCACATATACATTATGCACATTTTAATGGGTTAATAAAAAGGATACAACTTATCGATTGCGATATTTTCAATACGTAAAATTCTGAAAAATGTGAGAAAAGAATGCGAAAACAGAGTTTGGAAAAAAAAAAAAAAAAAAAAGGAAACAATAGCAAAAGTAACTAAGAAGCATTAATTACATAGTTTATAGAAATGAGTTTTTTGGCTAAAAAATTTGCATATATGTTGTAGTGAATAAAATTTTTTCTTAATGACAGTTTGCCCGAGTGGTTAAGGGGTTGGACTTGAAATCCAATGAGCTTTGCTTGCGCAGGTTCGAATCCTGCAGCTGTCGACTTTTTAGCGAAAAGAAAATTTGCAGAAAAAAATAAAAAATCATTATAAAATAGAAATACTGAAAAAATATAAAAAAAATGTTTTATGAAAAAAAAAAAAAAAAAAAAAAAAAATCAATATTTATTTATGTAATTTTTTTCTGTTCAACTTTCCTTTTCATTTTTTCCCCGTATTTTTTGCAAATTCACAAATATACCCTCTACCTACATAATCATATATGAGGATTTTTTTAAAATTGAGAAAAATATATATTCTTCATTTTCATGTTACTACTAAAAAAAAAGAGGTTGGAACAATGTGATCGTTTTGCTTATAATTCTAATTTAAGAATAAGAACGAGTTTTCCTCCACCCTTGCAATCTGGGTCACTTAGAACATATCGTACATGATAAAATTACTAACCCCTTTTGTCAAATACGTTCTAATTTGCAAAACATTGTTTCGAATTTGCAAAATATTGCTTTGAATTTGCAAAATATTGCTTTGAAGAATATTTCCAATTTTGATAACTTGTTATGGAGTTTTTTTTTTTTTTTTTTTTTTTTCATCAATATTGACACTTTTTCGTATCTCCATAAAATCTGTTTTGTATGTGCTATACCACAACCTCCACACTGTTGTTTATTGTTTTTACAACTTTGCATATATCTTAAGTCTCTTACCAACATGCAGATCATATATATATATATATATATATATTATACACACTCTCATGCCAGATAAAAACGGGGAATGCAGTTTTGTACGCAGAAGTTATACATACCTTTTTTAAGGAACAAATTTTTTTTGAGTAAAAATAAATAAAAATATATTTCCTCACTTGATCAGTGCGTGAACAAAATTTGCAAAAAAAAAAAAAAAAATAAGTAGCAAGTTCAAAGGGGAAGACAAAGAATTAGAGATTTCCCATAAGGGTGTGCGTTGTAAAAATTTTGCTATATGCACAAAATTTTCCCCTTGCTTGGCACAGAAAAAACTGAATAAATTGAGTGAAATGAATAAAATGAATAAATTGAGTGAAATGAATAAAATGAATAACATGAATGAAATGAATGAAAAAAAAAAGGCTGTCGTTCGGGTCAGGCCCAAACTGTATGGCCAATAAAATCAATATTATTTGTCACAATTTTCTTCCATTTTTTTTTTTTTTCTCATTTGAAATATGGTAAACGTCCTTTTTTCTACTTGTGAAATACTGCAGTATTAGATGACTTCCGAACAGATGCTCTTTGTATACAGGTAAGTGGGACAGTGGTGATAGAACCAATTAAATCTTTATAAGAAAATTTGTTAAAGTTAAAAAAAAGTCTTAACAAATTTAATGGTTCTATTACTTCACTTTCTTTAAAAGCACCTGAAGATACAATGATTTTATTAAAAGGAATGGTAGAAAATATGCTATTTATATTCAGAGCAGTAGGATAATATTGAAAATCTTCATTTGTTGAAGTTATGGAAGATATTTCAAAAAATATTCCCCTATCTAATGCAGTTTGTATATCGGATTTTTTTAATTGTACAAAGGATTTTTTCATATTAAAAAAAATGATATCACAATCTAATTTAGTAGCGATATAATTAATTTCTTCTACTGTGTTAATTTCAATTGCTACTAAATCAAAGTCATTATTTTTTATGAATTTGTTATAATTATCAATCCTTACTGCATCTTCATATTTTATATTTAATCTCTTGAGTACATAATTATTTGTATTTTCCGATAGAAACATGCTTAAATTGGAATTCCTAATTGTGATGGCATTCATAAGGTATTCATTTAATTTATTTAGTTCTTCTTTTGTACTAACTTGGTTTTTGTCACGTAATATGAAATCATCACACATATATTTAAGACTTAGTGTATTACACCTATTTACTAAGATGTAATTTCCTTCAAGGTTGCTACTTATTTGCACTAACTGTTCACGTATTTCTTCTTCATTATTAAGTTGGTCAATAAAATAATTTCCTGAAGAACTTTTAATTTTCTGGTCAACACCTACATCCTTATTGTATGTTAAGCAATTCACTAACTTAAAACTTTCACAATAAACTTTCCTATTATCTGCCTCGTATTGTACACCAATTGCAGTTATGCTGAAGCCCACATTAAGTGCCTTCGATATCAATGCTTTGACATTTTTCTTTGAAGAATATTTTAAGTGTAGGTCTACATACATTATTTCTTAATGATTTTGTTATCTACTATATGTGTAGAGTCCTATACTTATACATGTTTGAAGTGTGTGCTCTCTCTCTTTTTTTTTTTTACTCCTACTATTTGGTTAGTCCTTTTTTTTTTTTTTTTTGCTACTACTTTTTGGTTAGTCCTTTTTTATTTTTGTTTTTTAGCTTTTGGTAACTTGTGATTCTTTTCATTTCTGCGAACGCGTTGGGTATTTAGTGAGAGAGTAAAATATAATCCTGTTATCTCAGTGATATAACAAAAAAAAAAAAAAAAAAAAATTAGATCACGCTGAATGTACACCTTTTTTTTTTTTTTCAACCAAAATGGGAACACAGTTTTCGTTGTTGTTTTATATTTGTAAAAATAAGAAAAAAAAAAAAAAAAAAAAAGGGACTTTGAAAGTTAGCTAGGACTCTTATTATGGAACATAACATTAAGTAAAAGTTTTGTTTGTTCGTTCCGGCTTTTCCAAAAATTCAAATTAAAATTAAAAATGGAATTTGGGGAACTCTACCACAAATGGTTAACAAATTTTTATGTCCGTTCTTCCTTGTCCTTGGGAAAGGAAGGATGTATTAAAAAGAAAATAAATAAATGAAATGAGAAGTAGAAAGAAAAAAAAAAAAAAACAGGTTACTACTATACTTCCTATTTGTACCATTTCAACGAAAGGGATTTCATAATTTATTATTTTATGTATTTTATGTATTTTATGTATTTTATGTATTTTATGTATTTTATATATTTTATGTATTTTATGTATTTTATGTATTTTATGTATTTTATATATTTTATATATTTTGTAGAATATATACTACTTGGAAAAACATGTCTAGCCAAAATAATTTAACAAAAAAAAAAAAAAAAAAAAAAAAATGTTATAAGTAGAACAAAAAAAAAAAAATAAAATAAGAAAATATTGTCCTAATATAATACACCAACCTGATTAAGGACATAAACGCACATATTATTCTTCATTATTCAGAGAATGTACATTTTCACAATATGTAGAAAAAATAATTATAAAATCACTGGGGTCATTATAAGGAGTTTATTGTTTCCTTCTTTTTTTTTTTTTTTTTTTTTTTTTTTGGCATATGAAGAACAATGGGAAAATTATGGTGAGTTATCTGCATCGTCTTATAAAATTTTTGTTATACAATTTTTCATTTTTAACAAAAGGAAATATAAAGAAAAGAAAAAAAAAAAAAAAAAAAAAAAAAAAAACAGCAGCCAGTCGGCCTTTCAGTCAGTTACACAGTCAACCAGTCAACCAGTCAACCAGTCAACCAACCATCCATCAACCAGTCAGTTCACTAGCGTGTCATAGGATTCGTTATTTTCGTTGACATAATTGAGAGAAGAATTGGTGTTATAGTTGATGATATTATTTGTGGATTCATTTTCTGGTTCATTATTCGTCTGCATGTAGTTACCGTTACTGCTTCCTCTATGCTGTATATTTCCAGAGCTTTGTCCTATATCTGCACTTCCACGGCTACCGCTGTTACTTTCCTCTTTACGAAGGACGTGCATGGAGGGATAGGAGCCAGTAATATTTTCTTTTGCAATGCTGAGTTTGTTAAATAATGGACTTTGAGGCTGGACATTACCTTGTAATATGTCGTACATCATAGGAGCAATGAATCCGGTAATATTTGGGTCGACCCACCCTTCTGGCACTTGTCCGAATACATTTTGAAGAGATGAAATATCATTGTTCTGAACATGTTCAGGTGGTACTATATCTAAGAATTTGGGCTTGGGTAGACTTGGTACAGGAATGAATTGATGCACTTCAATAGCATGTAATTTGAATGATATAGAATCTAATTTCCCTCCATCAATTGGTGGCTTGTCAATTTTCCCTAAATATTCAATTGTAGGATTGACAGGACTTTTTTCAATAAGGTTACTAGATATAGTTGATTTTGTATCATTTTTTTCTCCCAATTGTTTCTTAACTGTATTTAAATCATCTTTAAAAAATGCAGCAAAGTCTTTAGGCATTGACAAGGGATAGCCAGTTTGAGGATCGATATCTTCCAAATGTTTTTGTTTTTCTAAATCATTACAATTTTTAAAAGTGCAAAAAGGCCAATTGTTATTATTTCTTTTCTTCTTTAATTCCGTATATGTCATTGTTTGTGATTCTCTCTGTTGCTTATCCTTTCTGCTGTTTTTTGAATTCAGTCTCACAGCGTCTAGTAAGGACTTCTTAACAGAGGTTCCTACGTGCATGTTTGAAGTGCATGGGGAATTTCCATACTTATAACCACGTTCGTGGTGATAGTTGTTTTTGTCATACTTGCCACTGTCATAGTTATTCCGGTCGTAGTTATTCCTGTGGAAGTCATTCCTGTGGTAGTTATCACCTTCGTAGTTATTACCCTCGCAGTTATCACCTACGTAGTTATTCCAGCTGTTATGAGCAATGCCAGTGGGTTCAGCATCTGCCGTAAATGCATTGTTGAACAGGGAACTATTTCTTAGAAGCAGCTCAGGTGGGATATCCGCAGCTCTTTGGTTAGGGTTCATAACCTGAGACATATTTTGAAAATGAACTTCTGGATAAGGAACTATAAGAGGGGGAGGACAATCCAACTCAACATCTATCTTTGGAACATATTTACAGACAGGAACATCCTGATACTTTTCTTTCCATTCATATTTGACTATATCCACTTGTTTTTCAACTTGTGTAATTTTCGGAATAATTTTTTCCTTTACATCAACAATAATTTCTTTTTCTACAAATTTGTCAATATATTTTATTTGAGGAATTTCAACTTCTATTACCTTTTGTTGTCCTTCATATTTTGGTATGACCCTAGGGATTTCTCTTACATCCCATATGGGTGAAAATATTGGAGTATATCCTATAGGCATATCCACTTCTACTGGTGTTTCTTTTATTTTTTCTTGAGATACATTCACTTTTCTTTCTTTATATAATAATTCAACTGTTGGTAAATCATGCTTCGTTTCTTGTGTGTACTGTTTTGGTTGTATAACATCTTGAATTTCATATTTCGGTGTTTCAATTATTCTGTCTCTAATATATTTATCTTGATAAACAGGAATGTTAAATACTGGTTGGTCACCCTTTACATTTATTATTGGCCTTTCTTCAACTTGTTCATGCATTTCTTTGTTCTCACTTATGTAGTATACTTCATTGTGCTCGTTTGTCTGATGGTTATTTTCTATGGAAGTGACATTTTCCTCTTTACAGCAGTTTCTAAAAAAAAGTTTGCACTGCTTTCGTTCCATCGTATTTTTTTTTTTTTTTTTTTTTCCTTCTTCTTTTTCTCTAATTAAAACTTCTGTTAAGTGAGCGCTTGTTCAGTAAATTAGCTGTGCGTTGTTTTTGTATTTTTTTACAATTATGAAGAGTGTGTTATCTTTAGCCGTATTCGTGTGTGAGGGGAAGAAAATTTGGTGCATCCAGATTTCTTACACACTGTGTTCCTAGTATTTGCAATAAATCATGTGTGTGTACGTGATGTTTTTTTTCGAGAAAGACATATGTTTCATGGGATATTGAGGGTGGATGGGGAGGATTTGTTGCATGTATAATCTGAGAAAAAACGGAAATAAAAAATACATATATATATATATATACATATATATACGTATACCTATATGTTGCATAAAACATAGCACTTTATAAATATTTTTTTTTTTTTTTTTTTTTTTTTTTTTATCCGTTAATCTATGTCAACTGAATGTAGGTACATTGTAAAGCTGTTTCTAGACATCCACTTATTTGTGAGCACATTCGTATAGGTATGATCACCTGTTAGTATTCTCTCTGGAGATTCCTGATGTGAACTCCCTTTCTACCATCCAAGAGTTGTTTCTTCCACTTGATGCTTTCTTTCAGCTGTATGATATTCATACAAAAAAAAGGGATATACTTAACAAAACTTACAAATGTGTTACACCAATTTTTTTTATTGAAATGTTGTGCGTTTATTCTAAATGTGTACAATAAAATGGTGTGTTACTAGATTGTGAAGAAAACAATGTTGATGTTTACTTAAAAATTAAAGACAAAAATCGTAACAGAGTAAATCCCAAAAAAAAAAAAAAAAAAAAAAAAAAAAAAAAAAAAAAAACAAAAAAAAAACAAAAAAATGACAACTTAAGTGTAGAAATGCTAACAATGAGAGTTTAAAGTTTTTTAGTTCGTATAAATGGAGATGCGAAACATGATGAACTTTTATGTATCTTCCTTTTTTTGTTTATTATTTTTTAAGAGGATTCCTTCGTTAGCTTATTTCGTTTTGCTTTGTTTTTTTGTCTGCTTTAGAGTTTTTTTTTTTTTTTTTTTTTTTTTTTTCTGTGCATAAAAAGTTGTGCAGGTAAATATGCACATGTAAAAGCGCTGAAATTTGTTCCCCCCAGAAAAAAATGATAGGGAAAAAAGGGCAAGGTAAAAATTGTTGGGAAAAAAAAGCTAGGGAAAAAAGACAAGATAAAAAATGTTGGGAAAACAAAGCTAGGGAAAAAAGACAAGGTAAAAATGGTAAGAAAAAGGTGAGCAAAAATAAACAACTTGTTAACCACTTAAATGGTTGAAGAAATAGAGGACTAGAGGAATAAGTCTAATAAAGGGACCAATGTGTCGTGTACTTACAACACAAATCTTTTTCATTACAAAAAAAAAAAAAAAAAAAAAAAAAAAGGAAAAAAAATCCAGATTCAGCTTAATTTTTGTTTATGATTTTTTAAGAAATATAAATACATGTATACAATATCGAACAAAGAAGGTATATCATTTTTAGTTCTTTATATTAATTCTACAAAATAATCATTACACAATCGTTTCATTTCTTTACGTGTTCTTTCTATAAAACATGTTATACCCCTATATCTTTGCTTATCCCTATCAATTCTAACATATTTCCAATTCGTCTACTTGATAAAACAGACTAACAAAATATTACAGTAAAAAAGGTACAATAGATAATACTTTGTATGAAACAGGAAAAAAAAAAAAAAAAAAAAAAAAACATAATATTGTAATGTCTTACAATATATTCTACACGCAATGAGCTGAAATTGTTAGGACTGCCTGTGAACTTATCACCACGAGATATGCGCTCTCATGCACAATAAATGGTGAACGTTGATAAATTATCTGTATAGGACTATAGTGTGTGCGAAATATATTTCAATGGTTTTAATAACTAGTTTTGTATATCTCTAAATTGAAAATAATTCCCCTCCCCCAAGCCGAAAAAATATATATATATAAAATGGACAATAGGTGAATGAATGAATAAATAAATTAAAAGATTTGGAATTAAGAAAACTTTTCACCTCATTTATGCGTTGTTAAGGGAAACGTATTGGAATAAAAATATTTTTTCATGCCTCAGAGAAGAATAATATAAGTGTTCCTTAAATGTGTGACAAAAAAAAAGGGTACATACTTTTTTTTTTTTTTTTTTTTTTTTTTTTTTTTTTAATATAGGGTTACTCTTGGTATGTTACAGCTGGGATGTACAAAACGTTGTTTGTGAATGAACAGGTCTTTTTTTCTTTTTTTTTTTTTTTTTTTTTACCACATTATAAGATCACATATTTGCGTGTGCATCATAACATGAAAGATTACAAAAATTTTGGTTTGAAAAAAAAGAATTATTTTGTTATAAATTTATTTAATCGAATAAATTAATGTAGATTACTTTCCTCTCTCCACCTACGCCTGCGTTTGCATTTGTGTTTAAATGTGTGCTTCCCTTTTTGCTCTCACTATAACCGATTCTACAAATGTGTGCACATGGCTCACGTACATTACAGTTTTTAAAATATTCGCATTTTGCATATTTTTGAAACATCACGAGAGGGATTTCTCTAAAGCAAAGTATGGTCACTACTTAGGTGTGATACATGAGTAATGAGAAATGTGAAACTTTAACGGTATGTTGTTGTACCTCGACATGCTACTTAATGCATTTATTTTTTATGAACATTCCTTGCTTGATATTTTGCCTGTAGAATTATTCGTTCATTTTATGAAGAAAGCAAAAGAGGAGAAACATATGCTTGAAAGGAAAAAAAAAAAAAAAAAAAAAAAAAAAAAGACGAAACGTACGAAATGTGCGAAACGTGTGACAAGAAAAAAATGGACTAAAGGGATGAAAAAAAAAATATATATAAAATAGTAATAGCAAAGGGGGGAAATATCATAAGACGAGTAATATACATAGAGCATTGCACAAAAAAAAAGACGAAGAGAAAATATATAGTTGTGTAGGAACCAAAAAGATACCCCCCCTCCCATTGGGGCATCACCCAATTTGACAATGCACGTTCTCTGCATGTGTTGCGAATGTCATGTAAAAGTTTTCTTATGTTATAAAAAATTGAAAATCGTTTCACCAAAGAGCGTGGAAAATCAGATTGAAATGTGCATGGAAAAAGGTAGTGAGATAAAGCATATTAATTTTTTTTTTTTTTTTTTTTTCATTTTTTCATGTAAAACTTTTCATTAACTCATTTTTATTCCTAATTATGTATGTTCATTGAAACTGTTCAGCATGCAAAAACAAAACTTTTGTATACATCGCACGGTGTATGTATTGTAACACCTTTTCTTCACATTTTTACACTCGTGTTTGATTGAAAAATGGGAGTGTTATCATATTTTGGACCAAAAAATGGAACATTTATTTTGAATTCTCCAAAAAATAATGTCCATTTTATCCTATGGCAAATGTTATGCTTGCAATCGTTGTACTATTCAGTTTCTAGTATAACAACTTTTTTCATTTTTACTTTGGCTGGTTTTTCTAGAAACTTGTTTTATATTTTTAATACTGAATCGTATTTTAGTGGGGACGATGCACTGTTTTGTATATTTTTTATAAATATATTGAATTCCCTTTTAATGTAAGGATAAAGAACATACATTTTTTTTTTTTTTTTCTCCTCTCGGGGAGGTGGGGTGTGTGGACGATGAGGAGTTCAACATGTCCGTGTACATATAAGTGTCTAGGCATAAGTACATGTGCCAGATATGTACATGAAAATTTATCATATATGCTTTGTGTGCAAAAATATGTATGTGTTTTCAGCACTAAGTAAATTCGCCTTGCACGTTCAGGTATATGAACATATATTTGTTAATGTAAACATTGTGCAAGATATATTTACAATTCCCTTTTCAAACATTTAGGTCTTACTTCATAAAAGTTATTGTGAAAAGATCGAAAAAATGCTTGGACTATGTAGTATCGTATAACATTATTCATTTGTTTTTGTCTTCCATCACTTATGGGGTTCCTGTGTCATGTAAAACTACTACTGGGCATTACGCCTTAGACTTTTTTTTTTTTTTTGCTAGATCTCATTTTAGCTAGCTGACTTTTATTGTGTGTACTTTTGTTAACTTACTATTTTTGTTATACATGTTTACAAAAAATGTGCCATTTTGCAGGTTCATGGTATGTTTGTTTTTTTGTTTTCGCTACCGTAACAGTGTTGTTGAGCGAATGCCTATGTTACAAGGAAGAGATGAAGGAAATTAATTTAACCTACCCTAACGCGTAAGTGATAAGAATTGAATTTTCTTATACCACATTGGAATAACATTTATTTTATAGAATTCAGTACCAATAGTTGTAATTATTTTTGTTAAAGCAAATGTTTTACAACATATTTTGTAATATATGTAACGTATGTAAGAATCTATAAATGGAGACAATAACAGCTACCAAATGGATACTGATGATTCGTTTGTTTGTATAAATGGGATTAAAATTGAAAAAAAAAAAAAAAAAAAAAAAAAGGGAGTCATATTTATGGTAAAAGCTGCAACGCACATAGAAGGTGATGTAAACAGCTTCCATAATCACAACATGCAAAACGGTTTGATGTTTGTTTTGAGAATTGCTTAACTGAACAGAAATTACACAGTTCTGTTTTAAATTTACAGAAATGTATATGTATATACGCACGTGAGCAGACATGCATGTACACATACATTGGGAAAAAATGGAAACCACAAAAAAATGCAAACTTTAATTTGACTTGACTCGACGTGACATAATTTGACTCGACTTAATTTAATTTTTTTCCGCTTTTTAATTCCACGTACTCAAAGTTTACTTGCTAATTTTAAATACCTTTTCAATCTTAAAAAACTTTTCTCTTTCCCTTTCTCGTTGGCTTGGTTTGTGTGTGGGGGGTTATTCTTGAGACACGGGTAGAATTCGCAACTCCTAAGACGACACAGTAGGAGCGCGTGAATTTTCTCAGGACCGTACATTACTGGTGACGAGCTCTAGATACTTATCAAAATGAGTTAAATTGGGGAGAATCGCTTTTAATTCTTCATAAATTTGCTTATTATCTATCTGCTTGGCCCTCGCAAGGACTCTTTCATATTCACTTGTATCATTGTGTTTGAGGAAAAGGAAGAAATTGTTAAAGGTTTTGATTAATTCTGATTTCAAAATAATTTCCAATTCTGGGAGAAGGGTATTTGAAAGGTGTTGATAAAAGGGTAGATCATTTATTAGTCTACTTGGGAGTTTATTACTTGCAGAATTGTTAAATATTTTTAAAAACAAATCATTTATATTTTTACAATTGTAGTTAATATTTACGTCTTCTTTATTTTTATATACAAGAATAATTTGTTCAATAAGAGAGAGTAAGTTTTTGAGGACTTGCTCATTTTGTGCGTGTGATAAGAATTCATATATAAGTATAATATATCTCTTATCTTTTACATAATAAGCTAGTTTATTTTCATTTTGAAAAAGAATTTGTAAGTTATCAATAATAGGTTGTATGATTTCATTTTTTCGTTTGTCTGGGTCCTTAATACTTTTGATTGCCTTGGAGTATATCATATTTTTCCAATCTACGTAAAAATATTTATCATCATTAAATTGATTTATGTGATAGAAGAATTCTAGAATGACATAAAAACCATAGTAATCATTGAATATATTTTCAAAATCATTTACAATTTTTTTAACAATAAAATCGTTCAACAATTTTGTATCATCCGTAATTTTTAGTAACCTAATTATTAACAAAAAATTAACACTATTTTTACACAATTCAGGGATATCATTTTTTAAAATTTTTATTAAATTTTTTTTATGTTTATTTGTAGCATAGCCTAGTAAATAAATTAATGCTTGATTTCCCAAATTGGAAGATATGAGATATTCACAACCTTGGTGAATAATTTCCATTATATTTTCTAAATCTTGATCGTTTAAAATTTCACATGATGTTAGGAGTATATTATGTGAAACGATGTTGTAAAGCAATTCCTTTTCAACAATATTTTCAATCAATTCAATAATGTATTTACTTATTAGTGTTTTATTTTCATCGCTAAATGTGGTGAACATTTCTTTAGTACTTTTTTTCAAAATATCTACTGACATAGTTTTTAAATCACATATGATTTTATTATTGTTGTTGTTACTATTAGGCATAATCAGGTGATTTGTCATACTCATTCTCATATCCATTTTGAGTTTTTTAAAAACGGCATGCCATAATCTGGAAGCAAATTTGGTAAAAAAAGTTTTCGTGTTTTTTAATAACCATTGATATATATCTCTTTTTATATCTTCACACTTTGCGTGTTTATAAAAACACTGGAATATGAGAGACACAAAATTAAAAGTGCTAATATCGGCAAAATGTTCACACAGATTTTTCCATAACTTTTTTTGGATTTCCTCATCTCCATTTATTATTAGAGAAGATATAATGTGATAACCTAAATTAGTACGAGAAAATTTTACAAGTTGGACTTTTTTTAAGTCATTATAGATAATGTTTATTTGTCTTTTTTTTTCCATTTTATCCTTTGTCTGTAGCAAATCATTTAATTGTATTCTCAATTTTTTGTAGTAGTCATAATTTTCTACTACAACTTTTTTTTTGTATTCTTTTATTAATTTTTTTTTTTTGGATTTTGACAGATTTTCATCGTTCATAATTTTTTTGCATTTTTCGTTTAAAACTTCGTTCTTTTTTTCCCCCTCTCGTTTTTTTTTTATTTTTTTATTTTTATCGCTTATTTGTTTTTGTGTCTTAAGCGTTTTTTTTTTTCCCATATTTTCTTTGTGTAGCAATTTTTTCACATTCTTCTTTTCTGCTGTATTATTTTTTTTCTGAACACATTTCTCCTTTGAATCGTTTGAATTACCGAACCCGTTGTTGTTCCTCTTTCTAATTATTCCATTTCCTCGTTGTGTTTTTTTCTTCTTACCCTTTAGTAAAATTACTCCATTTTTCCCGCCCCCAGAATTATTTAGCTTCTTCAGTTTGTTTTTCTGTTTTGCAAAACTTTTTGTCATTTTTTCTTCCTCCTTCAAACTTTGTGTTTTGGAATGTTCAGAGTCGTAAATTGTGTTCACCACTTCTCAATGATGCAGGTGGGAATCTGATGTTTGGGGTATTTATCTAAATTTATAGGACGTTCGATATTACAACCAATCTTTTTTTTTTTTCTTCTATTTTTTTTCTATTCTCCCCTTTTTTTTTTTTTTTCCACCACCTCACTTCTTCCATTTAAGAATGATAATTTAAGCCTCTTCAAATTTTATTCATTTGAGAAATTTTTGTAGCAATTTTCCTTTTTCATGCATAAAAATATGGAAAGTAATTTTTTTTTACCTTTTGGATTATTTAAACTTTTTTTTTTTTTTTTATTTATATTTTATTATTTTTTTCTCGAATTTCAACCGTTTCGTGTATTTTTTCGTATACCTGCAATAAACGTTCTTTTAAACTATAAAAAAAAATTTTTTTTTTTTTTTTTTTTTAGTTCACCATGAATTTCCCCGCCCCTTCTTTGGAAGAAAAAAAAGAAAAAGCACAACCTATTTGTGGTAAAAATCTGCAGCGATGAGGGAGAGGAATGAATGCATTCTGCAAAAGATTAGTACATGTTTCAAAAGCTGAACCAGAACCAGATGTGAAACAAATAATGTAATTCCTTTATTCCAATAAAGTGCAGAAGTTTGAACATAGATATATATATATATATATATATGTATATTTTTTCATACATGTAATTATATAGTTTAAATGACGGTCTGCGCGTAGTTGTGCTTGGGGGTAAGAGCAACGTCATGTTGTGACGTTTTTTCTCTCTCATCCTGGTGTTGAAAAGGACTCATATATATATATATATGATGCCTCATATAGGTATATGTATATATATATATATATATATGCACCGAGAATGTAATTGTACATATAATAATATGTATATATATAATTTTATGTTTGTAAATATGTAAAAGAGTGAGAGAAGAGTAAATCCCCCCCTGCCCTTTTTTTTTAAGATTTAGAAAACTGCGAACAACTTTTTTCTTCTACATCATTCGGGTATACATTTACGGGAGCAAAAAATGATGCATTTCCTTTTCCTCTCCATCCTTGAGCAACATACTAGTAAATCTATTCATCCATGCATATATTCACATATACATATTCACTGAATTAATGAACACATATTAGTGCATATGGGCTTATGCTTAATGCTGCCACTTGAATAATTTTGATATCTGACTAATATTGGGGGGAGATTAGGCAAAGGGATTTTTTTTTTTTTTTTTTTTTTTTTTTTTTTTTTTTTTGAGCTTGCGCTCAACGATCGAATCTACAATTTGCATATTAAATATAGCATTATGCAGTAAATTTTTTTTATTTTTCTCCACCTTGAGATATATACCCCCCCCCATTGGATCGGTCATTTTTATTTTTTTTTCATTCTATCACCTTAATTTTATCGCCTTTAATTTTATCGCCTTTAATTTTATCGCCTTTAATTTTATCGCCTTTAATTTTATCGCCTTTAATTTTATCGCCTTTAATTTTATCGTTTTTAATTTTATCGTTTTTAATTTTATCGCTTTTAATTTTATCGCTTTTAATTTTATCGCTTTTAATTTTATCGCTTTTAATTCTATCATCTATAATTTTATTACTTTTTTTTTTAACATATTTTTCAAGACCTTTTATTTCACTCGCACAAAGAACATTACCATTTAAGCAATGTTTCTTCATATTCAACCACTGTTATGTATCCTTTAGCAACATCGACGTAAAAAAATGAGAAATTTTATATAGTCGCAGCATATAGGATGTTCTTAAAAAAACGAAAAATTTCAGCTACAATATAACAATATAAAAAAAAATAATATATTTAAAATTATAATGAAAAAGGGATTTATATAAAAGCAATGTAGGGAAAAAATTGTGCATAAAAAAAAAAAAAAAAAAAAAAAAAAAATATGACATGGCATGACATAACATGACATGACCATCTGATCAAGCACTACATACACATAATTCATCTACATACCGTTTTATACTCTTTAATTATTAGTCCTTTTTAATAAAAGAAAAGATAAAAATTAAAAACTGTTTTTTTTATTTTATTTTTAAAAATAATTGTACAAAGCATATTACATTCTACGTAAGTGCAGCATAAGAGCAAAATCATCACCTACAGCTTTTGCGAGGTTGTAAAAGATCTCTACAAGAAATATCGGTGAGGGGAAAAAACATCCACGCGTGTTTACCTGAACACGTACATACATAACCGGGTATATACATACCAGTGCAGCTTATCTGCAGTCTTGGTGCCGATCTACACAGTTGTTAGCTCATGCAGAACCATTTGGAGAACCTGAAAAGAATGGAAGAGCAAAGAGATAATGATTCTATTTTACTAAAACATGGATGGTGTGAAATGCTGAAGGGAGGAGTGATAATGGATGTGAAAAATGTAGAACAAGCGAAAATAGCAGAAGAGGCAGGAGCTATTGGTGTAATGGTTTTAGAAAATATTCCATCTGAACTTCGAAATAAAGGAAGTGTTGCTAGAAGTGTTGATCCAAGCAAAGTTGATGAAATAAAGAAGAACGTATCTATTAATGTATTAGCGAAAGTTCGAATTGGTCATTTTGTAGAAGCACAGATTTTGGAAGAGTTGAAAATTGATATGATTGATGAAAGTGAAGTTTTAACCATGGCTGATGAAATTAATCATATTGATAAACACAAATTTAAAACCCCATTTGTATGTGGATGTACAAATTTAGGAGAGGCTTTACGAAGAATTTCTGAAGGTGCATCTATGATAAGAACCAAAGGAGAAGCAGGAACAGGAAATATAATTCAAGCAATTAAACACATAAGGACAGTACGTAATGAAATTAATTACTTATGTGGATTAAGTGAAAGCGAAGTTTATAATTATGCCAAAAGAATTAGTGCACCCATTGATCTTTTGTTACTTACAAGAAAATTAAAAAAATTACCTGTAGTAAATTTTGCTGCTGGTGGAGTTGCAACTCCAGCAGATGCTGCTATGTGCATGCAGTTAGGTATGGATGGTGTTTTTGTTGGTTCAGGAATTTTCGAAAGTGAAAATCCAAGGAAAATGGCTACATCTATTGTTGCTGCAGTTAGCAATTTCAACAACCCAAAGATCCTTTTAAATGTAAGTCTCAATTTGGGAAAGGCTATGTGTGGAAGCACGACCATATGTGAGAAGTGGAAGAATAAAAATGAGGAACAGTACTAGGGTGAAAAGCAGGTGAAGAGGAAGTTGCAGAACGATTGATGTGTAGAGGTTCATGCCTAGTCGTCTAGATATAATCGAAACCGATTCTTATGGATTTATTGTGAGAGAAGAGATGTGATGCACCCACGCTGTTTCTTGTAATGCTTTTGTTGTGTGAACTTTTTTTTCTTGAATCCACTTGCGCTAATGGAATTGCGCACGTATATATCATATTACAAGCGTGTGTTTTATGAGGGTATTCAAGAACGGCAAAATAGAATAAAAATAAAAATAAAACAAAAATGGCATAAAAATTAAATAAAACAAAAATGGCATAAAAATAAAATAAAACAAAAATGGCATAAAAATAAAATAAAACAAAAATGGCATAAAAATAACATAAAAATAATATAAAAAAACAAAATAAAGGAAAGACGCTTACTCCAAAATGAGTTACCGTCTCCATTCTTTGCTTAAACTTTTTCCGCTTGCTGAATTAGCCACACGGAAATATTCGATGTTTCTTTAGGCCTTTAGTAGTTTAACCCATTATTTTTGCTATGAGCTTTTTTCCTTTTTTTTTTCCCTTTTTTTTTTCCACTTTTTTTTCCATTTTTTCCTCGCTTTTTCTTTTCTTTTTTTTTTTTTTTTTTTGCGTTGTTTTGTTTCGTTTTGTTTTGAGTGTTATTTGCATTTCACCACAGAAACCATTCGCAATGGTTCACCATTTTTCTGTTTTTTGTAACTGTTAACGTCAGACACACACACACACACTGTTACTTTACAAATGTTTGCACCAATTTTGTGGTGTAACATTTTTTGAACACCTTTCTGACATATGTCTTATGGAATGTATATAACAATTTTTTTTATGAAAAACAACACCACCCTTTTGATGAAACTTGATTAATAATGTGAATGACTTAATGTGCCGGGAGAGTAACTGCATGATACACTCCCCAAGAAAAGTTATGAACCATGCATGTGCATAAAGCAACACATGTATATATCATGGGTGTTCGCATTTCCTCTGATGGCATAATATGCGGAAAGGTGAGTATCTTCTCCCCCTGGGAGAAAGTTGTCTTTTCTTTTCATATCTTTTCATATCTTTTCATATCTTTTATTTTATTTTATTTTATTTTCATTTATTTTTTTTCTTTTATTTTTTTTAACTTGAAAAAGGCTAAATATTCGTGTCGTCAGTGAAATATACCATGTATACAGCAACATTTGGATTAAATTTTGAAGGGAAAACGCAATAGGGGAAGACAGACATACCCCCACCCTTCCCTCACTTTTCAACTTTTTCTTTTCATGTTGTATGTACACGAAAATGGAAAATTTGCCAAACATGTATGTCATAAGCATTTGCACGCAGGGGCACAAATAAAAAAAAAAAAAAAAAAAAAAAAACATATACATACATATGTAAATCACATTTACATCACATTCACACGTGTAATGAAGAAGACTGCTTGCTTTACGAGTCATACACATTTGTGTGTTTGCATATGATACATATATGCATATATGCCAATATTTTGTATATATCCATATGTCTGTATGCTTGCATTAAAAAAATCTGTTCATATGTGCACCTGTTTTCGTCCTATTTTTTTTTTTTTTTTCTTTTTTTGCATCCCTTGGGAGTAATTGCACGCAAATATAATCCCTCGTAATTGTACAACTGATTTAGTGTGAACCTCAATTGTGCAAGTCTTATTTTGTTTTTGCGATTTTTATCTGCCACTTTTTGGCCATTCTATTTCATATTTTTTCCACACCTCGCACTGTTTAGCACTTTTTTTTTTCCACATTTCCCTCCTTCCTTTGGGTTACACACAATTGAGTACCTTTTAGCAAAGTATTGTAAAGCTACAGTTATGTACAACATAAGGATGCAAACGGGAATCACATTTGTATGAATAATTTTCGCTCACCTCAATCTTTTTTATTTTTTTATTTTATTTTATTTTTTTTTTTTCAACTTGTAGAAATTGAGTGAAAAAAAAAGATTGAGTTCATAATTCATGTATATTAATTGGACGGACACATAAGATACTTCGAATTGTGTTAAGGTTGTTTTTTCCGTGGAATGTGTAACATCAGACATTGAGTTGTACACCTTATTTTTGTAGCCTCTATATATATATATATATATATGTATATATATATTATCGAAAAGTCTTAGCACTGTGTTTATAAAATTTACAATAATTCATCTTAAAAAAAAAAAAGAGAACCATGATGGGTGGAGAAGTTATCATTGAGAAGAACCCTGAGAAAAAGTTTTGTGTTGCGAGGAAGGAACCTCTATGTGATAGTGTCATTTGGGATTTGTTACAGAACTATTATCGAAAGGCAGCAATAAATGCATGGAAAGAAAATGTAGTTCCATCATTTGTAACTAGCAATAGTAAGATAGCTAAAGATTACGCTAGAGTGATAATTAATTACATGAGAGACTGGTTTAATAGTACAGAATGTGATAGAAATGTTCCTATATACATATTAGAGATTGGTGCTGGACATGGGAAATTTACATACCTAATTTTAAGAGCATTAACAAAATATCAAAAATATTTTAAGAGCATGAACTTGCCTGAGAGACCATTTGTATATGTTTTCACCGACATTGCAAAAGATAACATTACATATTGTATGAACAATGCAAGGTTAAAAAGGTTTATTAATACAAGGGATAGTTGTGATGGCACTTACACAAGTAAAAATAATTTTTGTTATGATTCTGAGTTTGAAAAAGAAGAAACTATCAATTATGATTCATGTACAAACAGTTCTGGTTATTCTTCATCTAATAATGAGACAAATTATTCAGAAGAAAAAAATCGAAATTATTACAATTTTTCAATGCTTGATTTTGCATACTTTGATGGAAATGAAACAAATGATAAAATTTATTTACAGATTTCTAAAAATTATATTCCTTCAAATACACCAATTGTTCTGATTTGTAACTACGTCTTGGATTCATTACTAACTGATGCATGGATTGTCAATGGGGAAAATGATTTTAGAAGGGCACTTCTTTCTGTTTACTCTCCAAATGTAGAAGAAGACAAAACCAGTGCAGACATTATGCTACGTATGTCTGTAACATGGGATTGGGAAAAGGTAAATATAGATGAGGAAATTAAGAAAGAAAAGGCAGAAAAAGGAGAGAAGGTAGAAAAGGCAGAAAAGGGAGAGAAGGTAGAAAACGCAGAAAAAACAGAAGAAAGGGCAGAAAAACCATCTGATTACTTAAAAAAGTATCCAGATATTTATAAAGTACTCAAATTATATTCATATTTTAATCAGACTTTATCTTTTGTCTTGCCAGTAGGTGCATTCATATTATTTAATAGAATTTTAAAACTTAGTAACAATAAACTCTTATGCTTAATTGGGGATAAAGGTTATCAGTCATATGAAGAATTTAGAGGATATAGAGAACCACATATAGTAGTCCATGGTAGTCTTTCCTTCATGGTTAATTTACATGCTATCTGTCTTTACTTTCTTTCTTTGGGAGGATATTATATACACACACCATATTCTGATAGCTTTCAGATAGTAACTCTCTTGATGCACAACAAATGTAGGGAAAAAGATTGTGAATTGAAAATGATAGAAGAGATGAATGGAATTGGTGGGGGTTGTAATTCCTTGGATGATTCTACAAATTTGCATTCTGCTTGTGCATCTGATTGGAAAGGAAAAGATAAAATAAGGGAGAGAAAACATTTTTGCATTTTGGATTATTTTAAAAAGAATTCTCAAGAAATGCATCTAAAGAAGAGATATCAAAAACAAGTGAGTGTAAGTACATCATCGTCCAGTTGGAAATTAAAAGAAAATACAGGAATGAACAGATCAAATTGGAGCAAACGATCCTCAGGTGATGAGAATGTGTACAAAAAAATGAAAAAGATAAATTTGAAAAATTTAAATAATATGTCGATAAAATTTGGTGGAACCATTTCATCCTTTTTTGATAACATGGAACAGTTTCCACCTGATATTTTAATTAGCTGGCAAAAAGCAATTATTCATAATATTAATAATAACCCTACAAATGTAAGCATAAAAGAGTTAATATCTTTATTAAGATATTCAAATCATGATTCAGATGTATTTTTCAATATACGAAATTTGTTCACTAATTTGGCTAGTTACCCAAATATTAATGGAAGAACAGAAAAAGATATTTTGTTAGATATAAAAGAATGTTATGAAAATTATTATTCTTTAAAAAATGATGAAGACATTGCAGATGTATGTGGTCATGTGTGTATGAAATTTGGAGAATTTGAAAAGTCCATATATTACATGAAACAAAGTTTGCGTAACTTTAAGAATACACGCCATTCTTCAACATATATTAACATTGCATCTTGTTATAAAGTCTTAAGAAACTATCACAAGTCTATTAGATTCATCAAATGTGCTATCAAAATGTCTAATAAGGAAAATAAAAAAGCTGAAAAAATTAATAAAAATGGACTCAATAGTTACACAAAATTTTCGCAAAATAATATAAACCATTCATATGATTTATTATACAATATTCAGTTTTGCCTTAACCCAATTACTTATGCTATTGTGGGTATCAACTATTTCGTACAAAATGATGGCTTATACTATTTGTCCTTTGAAAATAGAATAAAACTCAAATATATTTTTTTACTTTCAAGAGAAGAAGAATCTGTGTTAACCTTTATGAACATCAAGTATAAAAATTCTGCATATGAGAAAAGTACTAGAAATATGGATCTATCAGAAATTAAAGTTGTTAAAATTTACAATAATAATGAGGTAGTATCTATGAGTAATTGGAACAACACATCGGATGGTATTAACAAAAATATTGATTCAAAACAATTGAAAGGAGTGAATAAAGGAGAAAAAAAACAGTCATACAAAAATATAACAAATTTGAAAAAGAATTTAGTTGACTGTTTAACCATGTACAAATTTCAATTTTGTGTAATCGATGTCCCTTGGGTTATTAAGGCCGATATTGCAGAATTGATGCTGGAGAACTCAAAGCATATCTTCACTTATGGTACTTTATCTGACAGCTCTAAACGCTGTTTAGAAGTGATTTCGAAATATAAAAAGAATTCTAAACAAATTAGTTGGGTAAACAACAATTATATCCATGATGAATGTTTATACGAAGCAAAAGATGCATTAAAGTACATCAAGAATATCATCTCAGTTACGGTAACTCACTACAGTATGAATTTGTATAACAATCAGAATGATTCCATTCCTAGTGCTGACATTTTAACTGAGGACCTGTGCACGATTTTGAATATATTGCAAATTGTCTTGCATCTGAATGTTACTGGATTGACTGCAAATTTTTTGAAGAAGCAAAGTGGGTTCAGTGGTGCTCACGCCGTGCAGGGGGTTAGCTCAGAAGGGAATCCGCAAGACAGGATTGACGAGCAGCCCCAAGACAAACTGGACAAGCAGCCCCAAGACAAACTGGACGAGCAGCTCCAAGACAAACTGGACGACGCAACTGGGATGACAGGGACTTCTCCCCCAGAGGTAACACAAGAAGAAGAGAAAAAAACTGTAAATCTAGAAGATGAGCACTATGTGTCCCTCTCAGGTATACTAATCTTCCAGCAGCAGAAAAATGCATCAGAGGAAATGGATGTACATGGAAATTACCTTTTGATGAATAACAGGAATGAGGAATTTCTTACAAAAATTAACTTTGTTGGAGTTCATGGTTCATTATGTTTAAAAAAAACATTATCCAATTGGTCAGTTCAGGTTTTTAACTCTGACAATGAAAAGGTTATCGAAAAGTCGGGAAGAATTGCAGCTAGCCAAAATTCCAATGATGTGTTCATTAGTCAGTATTTGATAAAAACAGATGGAAAGTGCAACGGGGTGAAGCATTTTTATGAGTATGACTTGAAGGGTTCAGGAAACGGTTCCAATGAATCCATTGATTCGGACATCGATATATTGGAGATATCTTCAGACGAAGAATGGAATAATACAAATAAAAATGGGTCGTATGCAAAAGTTGCATCTGGTCAGGTAGATGCAGCCTCTGATGCAACGATTGATCAAGGAATGGATATGAAGGAAAAGTACTGCGATCTGCATGAGCCTCCCACGAACCCAGATGCAGCATTGGCTATGAATCCAAACTGTGATAACATATTTGTTGACAAAAATTTGGAATATCTGAAAAATATCTCTGGTAAAAGATTTTACTCTATTGGGAAGGAAGTGTATGAAAACATAAACATAGATGAATCATATATTGACGTCACAGTTAATAATAATTGCTTTTATTCCAGAATTGTTGAAGGGATACAAATGTCACATAAAAAAGGAGGAATCATGGTTAATTTTAGGTATAATTCGGGACAGTGAAAAAAACTTTGTGTAATGCTGGAAACTGAATTACTTTTACCAGTAGTGCAAATGTCACCTTCGCATGCAAACTGTGTACACACCGACATGGAATTCCTATTCGGAGCAACTTTGGCTCGCTACCGACACTTTCTATTTATTTGATAGTCAATTTTTTTTTTGAAGCCTTGTACTTTTTGCCGGATCCTCGAATCGGGGCAAAAGAAGAGGTTGCTCCGATTAGCGGGTTTCATGCGACGTTAAAAAAATGAAAAATTGAAAACGTTCAAACGATTAGAAACGGTTGAAAGGGAAGAAAACAAAAAAAAGGAAAAAAAGGAAAAAAAGGAAAAAATTGACAACAAATATTAAACGCAAAACCATACATTCGTGAGGCCATATTTTTATAGGACCATACATTTGCAAAAAAAAAAAGTGTGGTGTTGTTGTCACCAAAACGTTTTATATCCCTTTTTTTTTTTTTTTTTTACTTGAATCATTTGTGTCGAAAAAATATTGCATTCCTAAGGGATACATAGAATATGGATTCCAATTTGAGTTAACTTCTATAGATAAGTTACCACTTGGGATCATAACATAATTTGAGAAAACTCATTTCCCAAAAAATCGTATTCAGAAAAGTTCATATAGGATGTTATGTCAAAGTTCAAATCGTTCTCAGACATTTTATTCTTCAGCGTGTTCATCTTCTTCATCGTCTTCATCTTCTTTATCTTGTTAATATAATTTTTGATCTGATTTAGGGAGATTTGAAAATGTTTTTGGAATTTGTTTTTGGTGATTTGGAGTGTTTGACAAATTTCTTCATCTGTGTAAATTTTTTTCTTTAAAAAGAGGCCAAACTTCATGAAAATGATTAATTTATTAATTTTTTTTTTTAAAGAATTACATATAAATTTTCTTAACCCTTTAATCACAATATCGTTATACATAATTTCATTGATGCTATGAATATCATCCGAATTAACGATTAAATCTTTGTAGGTATTTTTTTCAGGGTGTGCAGAATTGCTATTTTGATATGTGATTGGTTTTTCTGCATCTATGATATTAACAGCAGAGGATAAAGCTTTTTGAACCCGTTCTATACTCATATTTAACCCGTGACTTATTTCTTCTATGCTTGGTTTTCTTTCATTTTTTTCTGCAAAATTTTCTTCAAAAGTTTTTATTTTGCTATAATCATTATACGTATGTGGGGAGACGGATACAAATGTCTTGTGTTTCTGATAGTAATTATACGTACTATTTTTGGCCCACATGTATACATATTTTGTTAAATTTTTTATTCCTAATTTTTCTACGTCATATTTTTTGAACCCATTTTTGACAGCATCTAAGCTAACTAACAAAAAATCATCTTCGGTTAAATTACTCGTAAAATTAGATTCAGCTTTTTTTATTATATTATTAATTAGTGGGATAAAATATATGAGTAGTTGTTGTGATAACTTTATTTTCTGTTCTAATTTTTTTATAAAAATTTCCTTTTCATAATTATAAGCAAAAATTATTTCTTCTAATAACGGGGGTCTATTTTGTAATTTTTCAAGCATATAAATTGAATTCTCAAAAAATACCACATCTTT
Source organism: Plasmodium gonderi (assembly GCF_002157705.1). Classification (NCBI taxonomy): domain Eukaryota; phylum Apicomplexa; class Aconoidasida; order Haemosporida; family Plasmodiidae; genus Plasmodium; species Plasmodium gonderi. The sequence continues at coordinate 1,273,409 of NW_021628936.1, forward strand.
GATACATTCCATGAATTTTTGAACTTCTGCGTTTATTAAATTCTCACAATCTTTGTACTCTACGCTTTCTTTCCCCTCAAAGTAATCTGCAAAAATGTCGTGTTCATATGAGGCATTCATCCCGGTATTTTTTACCACATTGTTTTTTAAATAGGTTTTTGTATCAGCTAGGAATTCCGTTCTTCCACTCACCCCTGCGTCCTCCCCTACATGGGCTGTTTCTCCGACATTTCCAACTTTTTTTTCTCTTCTTCTTCCATTTCTCACATAACATTCGGTGTCTTTCCCTCCTCCCTTCACGCTTTTATCTAATGGAGACTCTTCTATGGCACCTTTGAATTCTTCACCTTTTGAAGTTAAACCATTGTTGTTCATTTGACATCCAGTTTGCATATTCACACGAGCTGGATCATCAGGAGAGTCCGACTGAGAAATTACATCCGGAAGGGGGAAGTCTAACATATCTACCTTTTGTCCAGGTGAAGTAGAATTTCTAAACAATAGGAACATGTTTTTCTTGTTATAAAAGTAAGTTTTAATTAATAATTCTTCATCTTCTTTTTGTACTAATGTTTTCATTTTGTAAATATAAACAATTAATTTTTTTAAATTTTCAACTGATACATTAATTTCCTTTGACCATAAATCTAGGGTGAGAATTTTTTTTTGATCTCTTATACTTTCATAATATTCTAATCTTAACTTATGAAATAAATATTGTTTTATCACTTCTATGTTAACAGTTTTTCCATTTAGCAATAATATATTTTCTTTGAGTCTTTTTTTCTTTTTTATATTAAATATATTTTTATCCTTAAAGGATAGTAAAATGTCGTTAAGTTTTCTTTTTTCCCTGTCGTATATTTCGTTCATATATCCTCTCTTAAGTTTTAGACGAATCTTCTTCTTCTTCTTCTCTTCCATGATGAGTGATGTTTCATTTTTGTTTCGTTCGTTATGTCGTCTTTTTTCATCCATTAACTTCATTTTCTTCTTCTGATCAAAGCTTTTGCCATTGATATTTTCTTTTTCTGCATTAATCAGATGCTGCTCCCTTTTTTTCCCTTTTTTCATATTATTAATTAAGAATCCAATATTAGGATTAGCATTGAGTGTGAAAAAGCTAACTACTCCATCTTCAAAATTTACATTTTCATCAACCATCTTATTTATTACACTACTTTTGGATAGGGCGTTAAAATAATTATACACTTTTTTTTTTGTAGTACTTCCATCATTTACTTCTTTTTCTGGGTTGATACTTTCTTCCCATGGCTGATTAGATTTAACATTTGTCGCATAGAATCTGCTTCTGCATCTGTTTCTCCTGCAGCTTGTGGTTTCACCCCATTTAACATTTCTATAATTGTCATATTTGAAGAAGACTCTTTTATGTTTCTTCCTTCTGAAATCTCGAAGATTGTTCAATTCACCTGTTCCACATGGAAATCTCACACTCGTTACTTGATAACCCTCTACGTTTTTGGCATTTTTACATAACAGTATTAGATAGTGTACATAGACACAGTAATATTGAAGAATACGTCCTTTTCTAGCTATACTTCTAGTCTTGAAGTTGAATATATTTATCGCTACTATAAGTAATGAGAGGAGCTGCATCCGATGTTAGTCATTCCTGTTGGACATTTTCATGCCGTACCACCAAAACGATTCAGGGGGGGGGGGCAAGTATATATGTGTGTACATATATATATATATGCATATGTACATATATATGTGTGTACATATATATGTATATATTTTCTTCTTTGCGTGTTTGACCTCTTTGTACAGACACGATGGACGAGGTTCGTAGAGATGATTCAATATCGAGCATAAAAATTTATTTCGTTTTGGTGTGGTGATGACAATCAAGTAAATTTATAATTCTAGAGGGGAACACCTATTCTCACCTTTTTCCTTGCTATTTTAAATAGTTTTTATTTTTAAAAAAAAAAAAAATATCAAAGTTGGAGAAATGATCTCCTTTGTTACATGAAACTTGTTTTTTTATTTTTATATATCTGACAGTAAAAACCCGTTTGTGTAATTCTTCCATTAGTAAAGTATTTTTTTTTGGCACATAGAAGATTAATTTTCTATTTAAAAAAAATAAAATAGAATAAAAAATAAAATAAAAAAAATAGGCTTAACAAGTTTATAGCAGTTAAAACGGGAGTCCTCTATCTTTTTATGCCTTTAAAAAAAAAAAAAAAAAAAAAAAAACTAGCACATAAAAAGAGATATGGAGAAACAAAATATGTGTGCAACCCATAGGAGTATACACAAGTTGTTGTTCATATATTTTAGTGTGTTTATGTAAGATTTTGCTTTCAAGCATAAAAGGGTTATAAAAACACTACTTTTAAAGACTCATTTTGTTAACACTTGTTGGGGTTTCTTCTAGTTCGAATAGTGTGTCCTCAAATGTTCAAGTCAAGATGGTCAAGTAAGAATCGAAAAATAAAAAAATATGCATACAGGTGGGTACGCACGCGAGAGCATCAATCTATACATACGTATATATATATACATACGTATATATATATATATATATATATATATATATATATATATATCCTATGCATGCGTAGATACATGGATACACTTTTTTTTGAGCAGGAATTGCGTCCCGTTAAACATATCAACTGCTTTTTAAGTTATAAACAACATTGACCATAGCATATTTTTTTTATGTGGCATAACTTTTTTTCGTCATTTGGGTATCATAAGAATCTGCTCATTATCCGCTGTGGACCTGCAGAAAAGATGTTCATCCCCTTTGGTGTGAAGAACATAGCTATTTTTTCTCCGTTTTTTTCCCTCTCTCTTTTTTTTTTGTTCATAAAACGAAGCAATGATTTAAATGATATTCTTGTGCATACATATTTAATATCAAACATAATTAAAAAAATGTTGGGGAATTTGTAAAAAAAGAAAAAAAAAAAAAGAAAAGAAACACTACCATAACTTTACGGCATAACATTATGATAATGCATATTCATTAACTTGTTCTTAATGAGCACGTAAGAATTGGATCGTAAAGATAATATATATTTTTATTAAACTTTACGAAGAAATAATAACAATCGACAGAATGGCCGAGCGGTCTAAGGCGCTACTTTCAGATGGTAGTCTGTATAAGGCGTGGGTTCGAATCCCGCTTCTGTCAAAGAAAAAAAAATTTATAAACTTTTATATGGTACAACAAACAGAAAGAAACACACACACCCCACATTAATCATGAATTAGAGTTAATTTTGAGAATTTGAAAAAAAAAAAAAAAAATTTAAAAAAGAATATAAAATAGGAGAGGATTTTTGTAGAATATATATATTTTTATTATGTTTGAACAGAGCAAAATTTTACATCAGTTTTTTGTTTTTTTTTTTTTTTTTGTTTTTTTTTTTTTTTTTTTTTTTTTTTTTTTGTTTTAGAGTTACAGAACAGTTAAATATGAATGTAAAATAACATAATAAATAACTATATATACCACATTACATTAAAAATTGTAACGCATTATATAAATAATAAACAAGGTATAAAAGAAAGAAATTAGTTTAATTTTTAATGTATACATTTTTTTGTAGACACAAAAAAAGAAAAAAAGAAAAAACATGCACTGAGTTATAAACATAATTGTAATGAACAGTGTTATGAAGCCCATGCTGCATTAAAACTATTTATTTCACACTTTTGGCAAAAGAAGAACGGATTTATAACCCAGTATAGAGAGATCATCCCTATGACCACCATTGTTGTGTTATGTATATATATGTACACATATGTATAAAATATGTTGGAAATTTGTTTGGCGCTGTTTAAAAAGAAAGAAAAAAGAGGAAGTAATTTCATACATAAAAAATTACTGTAGATAAATTTTTCTTTACAATTTGGAAAACTGAACAAAGAAATTAGGACATAAGAAAGTGAGTGAAGGGGAACTGACAGCAAATGTTTTTATGTAATTTGTTTGCGTTCAAAATTATAAGAGGTACCATTTTATTTTTCTTTCTTTAATAATATATATTTTATCACATTTTTGTAACCACGTGTGTGTAAAGGAGGCATTTTTTTTCTCCCTCCCTTTTGAGAATACTTTCAGTATCTATATTTTTTTTTTTTTTTAAAGAGAAATGTATCTATAATGTTTTGCATTTAACAGAGACTTGTACAATTTCATGAGTTTTCACTTTGCTACATTCTTTTTGAACGTAAAAATGAATGGCATGTTTTAGCTGAGTTCGTTGGTTTGTTCATTTTCTTTATTGATAAGTTTTTATGGAAAATGATAGTGCAACTTTTTCCAGCGAGATTTTTATTATCATGTAAAAGTGAAAGGTATCATAAAGTGCTCTGTGCTCATATGAATTAGTGAACTCAAATATTGAGCAGAGATTATATTTCATTCCTCATATCTTTTTTTTTTTTTGTTAATCAGATAAAGTAAGAAATAAAAGTGGTATTATTTATTTTTTCTACAAAAATGTAATTTATAGTGCAGCAAATATAAAGTAAGCTCTCCCCCCCTTCCCCTTTTACTCTTTTGTGATATTATGAGAATATACAATTCTTATTCTCTGTATTTACATCCGTTCCTTTCTCGGCATTCATTTATTACGTAAAAACTTTAACAATTTTTATTATTAAAATAAAAAGTTTTAGTTCTACCTTATTTAATAACATTAACTTTATGCAAAAGCAATGCAACAGACAAAGGCATAAAATTCTAGATCCTTTCTTCTTCTCCTCCATTTCAGTCATTCAAAAAATTAATAGGAACATTGTCATTAACTTTATAGGAAAAAAAAAAAAAAAAAAAAAAAACGAAACACAATTTTTAATAGTCAATAATATAAGATATATATATATATATGTACCCCAAACAAGCTGATTTAAGATTTAATATAATATACATATTAGTTATCAGAAAACACATCACAAAAGATAACACAATTTTTTCGACCATAACTAATAATAACAATACATATATATATATTAAATACATATATATATATATTTAATATATATATCGGGTGTGTATTTTCACGATCTCTTTTGCAATTTTAAATCCTGGAATAATTTTGGACCAGCCGGGAATCGAACCCGGGAGCTTTCGCATGCGAAGCGAACGTGATACCACTACACCACTAGCCCAAGAATTTTTTTTTCCTGCAAATTATATATAAGAAGATATATTTTTTTTTTTTTTTTTTTTTTTTTTACTAAAAAATAGGAACATTTCTACACCTATGATTAAATAGATGTACCTTTTTGTGAATGTTTCATAACTTACAATTGTTTTATTTTTGAAGAAATTTTTTTTTCTTTTATGATGGTATATTTATTTTTGTTTTTTTTATGAATTTTCAAATAGGTAAATACGTAAGGGCAATTTCACCACTTTAGTCAGTGTTCGTTTTTACCCCTACTATTTTATTTATATTTATTTTATTTATGTACACTTTTTCTCACCTCTGATAAGGCAGAAACAGTGTGTAAAAAGAACAACTATCATTGATGCAGATCAAAAAGGGGTGCATATAACAATTATGTTAGAATTTTTTCACAATTTAAATTGGACATCACCAAAAGGTGTAAACTTTTACTCATAAATTACATGCAATGTATCTCGTTCAGTGGAAATTGGAAAAAAATTGCACAAACCATTTCTCGAATCAAGACTTGTTAAAAAAAGAAACATGTAAAATATTGCAGTTGCCACATGGGATGACATGACATAATGGATTTCATTTATCCTTTATATATGTATATATATATATATATATATATAACCATATGATACCCTGAAGTTGCATTGAATGTGTGTATTATAAAATTGGCCATACGAGAAAAGGAGACATTTTTCCCACTTGTTACCCTTTTTTAGAAGTAACACACATGATCAGGAAAAACAATTTTAAGGGATCGTAGCGCTTCAGTTTCACACGTGTGGCAATTTGCACTGCGATCAATATGGTTTGAATTGTTCGAGAAGGTTGTGTAAACAGAGATAGTGCAAGGGAGGGGAAACGAGAAGTGGAAATTAAAGGGAGAAAAAGAAATGAAAATTTTTTTTTTCTTTTTCCCCTTTTTTTTTTTTTTTTTTTTGAGTATCCACATAATTTGCTTCTTTTTTTTTCCCCCCTTTTTTTTTTTTTTTTTTTTTTTGATTACCCAAATAATTTGCTTTTTTTTTTTTTCCCCTTTTTTGAACACGTTTTAATATTTTTCCCTCCTCCAACGTTTACATGGAGCGACTGAAGTGGAAATCTGAATTTGTTGCCAACTCTGGGTTCCAGAGGATCAAAGACGGGAAGCGAAAAATGGAAGAAGGAAAAAATGACAAAATGGTGGAAACTGTTGAAGGAGAAGACTATGAACTACAAGATGCAGCACAAATGGAGGAGAGAAGTATTTGGAATATAACATCCATGAATAGTGAAAATAAATCATACTTTCTAAAAAGTTATGTAGCAAAAATCAAAGAAATGAACGAAAGTTACGTGAATCCAAGATATTACGACATACTAAATGTAAGCACAAATTCAGATGGGAAAATGATAAGAAAAAGTTATTTACTACTGTCCAAATTGTTTAGTGTTCATAAGAAATTATCAAGTGAACATGAAGAATGCTACTATTTGATTCAAAAGGCTTATAGAATTTTAAATGATAAATTTGAGAAATTTTATTATGATGTGTTAAATGGTTATTATATTGATCAATCAACAATTGAAACGTGTAGAAAAGAGCTTGAAGAAGAGGCAGATTTGATTTATCAAAATAAAATAAATGAATTAAAAAATGTATATGTTAAAAAAATAAAGGAAGAAGAAGAAAAAAATGGACTAATAATAGAAAAAGCTCTATTTGGAAATCTAACATTAAAAGAAGAATATATAAACAATTGTTTAAACATGGGTGCAATAACAGAAAATTATATACAAGGTCCTTTTCTTGATTTTACCATTATTTTACAATCTCGAATAGAAAATAGCTCTTTATTATTTAATGAAGATTTTTCTTTTGCACATTTTTGTGATATACCAAAACCATTAATAAAAATATCAGCCAATGGAAAAATGTCTTATCCTCAAATTTTAGAAAACACAGAAATGTATCTCTATATAAAATACAAATTTTTAAATGTGGATCATGAATTAATCGTTGTTGACAGATCAAGTTATACTCTTCCGCAAAGATCCCATCGGATTTTTGGAAATCGGATATCTGGACCCTTTTCACCTGTCAATGTAATAAAAATGAAACACATGTCTAATTCTGTCTTAGATACAATTTTTCACTTTTTTTCCAAAAATAAGTTTTATATTACCTTGTTGACCACTATTATTTTGTGTGCCCAATCAATGAAAAGTCGTTGAATTTTATGAAACTTCAAGATGTGGATATGATGTCTATCTAAAGAACAAGTACAGGGATGAGACGATATGTATATATATATATATATATGTGTGATATGACATGGGTAGAGGAGGGGGGGAAATTCTTTTAAAAAAAAAAAAAAAAAAAAGGAATTTTACGAGAAGTTTTCAACTACACTATCGTTTGGCAAGCAAGAAGGAGTTTATACTAATATGCTTTTTTTTCATTATATTTACACACCGTTCCGTTTCAAATTGAGGCTTTCCTACTTTATACTTATTAGACACACATTGTATGTGTGAAAGTGTCCATTTTTATATTATCAGTTAAATTTTTTTTTTTTTTTCTGTGGAATTAAGGCTTGGAGGGGATAAAAAGTGAATAATTAGGTCAATCTGTGGGAAGTGAATTAATGGGTCAATCTGTAGGAAGTGAATTAATGGGTCAATCTGTAGGAAGTGAATTAATGGGTCAATCTGTAGGAAGTGAATAAATGGTTTATTTTTTTTTTTTTTTTTTTTTCATCTAGTCCTGAAATGATGTGCATAAGTTGTGCTCTTACCATCAATGGATTTTTTTTTCCCTGCATTGATCGAAAGACAAATAATTATTTAGGAAGAGCGATAACTCTTTGAGTAGTATGTTGAAAAGTTCAGATTTTTCCAAATGAATTTTTTTCCCTTCTAGTACTTTACGAAATTCAGTTCTAACTGAATGACTTAATGAGCTTAAAAAAAGGAAAAATGTTTCCCGTGTAAATAGGAAATAGGGAATTTCCATATTATCACAATGATCATGTGACATTTTCGGGTAATTTTGGATAGTGTACACACTGGGATCACCACAAATAACCGACTTAATGATGTAACACAAGGAATATGATTCTAAGGAGCTGTAGGTTTCACGCCGTTTAACCGGGTTAAGCGATTTAAGTGGTTCATCTGATTCCTTGTCATTTTTAAAAAAAAAATTTGCAATGAAATCACAGGAATCCCTTTTTTGCATATCCTCAATCTGAACTAGTAGCATGTTTATTTTGTTAGTTAACCGCTGGTTTTTCATTCTGTACATTTTATTTTCTCTAATTAAATCCTGCATGCAAGCGTTATCATCTGAGTTGTAGTCTCTTCTTCCAAAGTAGTTCATCACATAATTGTAAGGATTCCGTATATTGTTCTTGTTCCTTATTAGATTTACAAACAAGTATACAAACATGTAAAAGACATTGTGTTCAACTAGGTACTTTCTAAACTCGTATAATTTATTTCTTTCTTTATTTTTCAATACTCCTTTAAGGTATTTCCTCACAATAGTGTACTCAGCATCCGAGTATGAGAATTCCCTTTGTTCATTTTCATAACACTGCTTCCGTGTCTGAGTCTGCTTCATCACACGGTTGCTGTTCTTTTCTCTCCTTCCATCTGATTGGGAAGTTTCGTCATGAGACACTTGTGTATTTTTTTTCTCCATAAGGTTGTCGATTCTCTCCACACCATCACAATATTCTTGATCCCACACTTCCCTCCCTGAACCGGTATAACTATTCCTACGACAGATGTTTTGGCAATCATAGTTGTTACTCCTATAGTCTGTACAGTGGTTGCACTCGCTAGAGTCACTTCTACAACTGCTTCCACTATCACTACTGCTAGTCTCGCTAAAAGTAGGGAAAATTCCCCAGTTTACAAGCAGATTATTCTCCTCTTGTTTCATAATGCATCCTGGTTATGCAGCCCCGTTTAAGTGATTTTTTTTTATTTTTTTTTCCTGATTTTGTATACGTGTCTAAATGCACTTATTTTTGAGTTTCCTTTCCTTATGCCTTCTTAATAGTGTAATGACCAGCACTAGAAATCAGAATCAATTTTTTCACTACCGATGTGATGTGATGTCTTTTTTTTTTTTTTTTTTTTTTTTTTTGTTTAGGAACAAATGTTTCATCACTGCTGTATAATACATGTGCGTATGCGCATAACATTCCCTATTTGAGAAAGTTATACAACTTTTATGAGGAAATTATTGACATCCAAGCAATTAGAGTTTTTGTCTTTTCTATTGGATATTTTTAAAAAATTTCGGGAGGTTCAAAATAAAATGGAATTTGTGTATACTATTTTTTATGTAAACATTACTGCGCTTAGTTGTGTGACAAGGAACAAAAAAAAAAATAAAGCAAAAAATAAAGTAAAATAAAGTAAATATAAAATAAAAATAAAGTCGTGTATTCATCACATCTTATGCAAATTTTATAATGTATATTTTTTTCTCCTCACAAATAGGGGAAAAATAATGCGATTTTTTTTTTTTTTTTTTTTTTTTTTTTTGTGCACAATTTTGTTCAAGACGAAGAAGACAAAGATTAGGATGGCAAAGTGGAAGCATATTTTGAAAAGCGAATAACATTTTCACTGTGCCAAAATGGAGAAGAAATATTTTCGTGATAACATAATTTAGATGAAAAAATCTAAACATCATCAGGAATGCCGTGTGAAAATTTTTTCGACTTGAAAATAAAGAGTAGGCAAATATATGCTCCCTGCGACCAACATTTTTCAAAAAGTTTAAATATATCAAAAAAAAAAAAAAAAAAAAAAAAAAAATATATATAGCGGCATTTTTTAACTACCATTATGGAATGATAATTTCACGGACTTTAATTCAGTATCAAGCCAAAACGGAGAATTTAAATAGTGGATAACACTTCCAATCGGGTTACCTTAAATTTTAAAGATACGATAAGACATTTTCTCTACATATATATAAAAGAGGACTATTTTTCTATGGATATACAATTTTACAAAAAAAAAAAAAAAAAAAAAAAAAAAAAAAAAAATTCCCCCCGAAATATTTCCTATTCCCAGTTACTAACTATTTCAAGCAGATTCCTTCGGTATGTTTCCCTCATCCGCTTTACCATTTACCATTTTTATCACTTTCGATGCACCGTTCACCCTCCATCATTCTGCAAAGGTTTTTGCTCAATTTTAACCGTTTTGCAGATGTAATCATAACTAGCCGTGTGGACATTCAATCCATCTCTAGCGTTGACAATATCCGATATTTGATCGTTGTGTATATTTTGTATGTTATATTCGAGATTTCCAAAATAAGAATTGTAAATATAAAATTTGGACGTAAAGTGATCATTGGTTTGAATGACATTTGCAATGAAATGTTCATCATTCATGAATATGCTTTTATTTGATGTGCATGATAAGAACCCATTTCCAAATGTAAATAAAGATTTAAAATTGCGTGTATCCCATATTTTTGTTTGTCCATCTAAACCAGATGTAAGAATATAGTAATTATTTTTGTTAAATTTAATGGATTCTACGGAGTAGCCATTATGCGCATTAAATTCGGTGTGTATTAATTTGGAATCATGACCATCCCAAAATTTTATATGTCCATCTAGAGATACAGATGCATATAAACTCCCATCTAATGTCCCACTGATGCAATTTATGGATGAACTGTGATGAAAATCATTTTTCTCATAAGACGTGAAACATTTTAGAGTCTCTAAATCGAATAGTTTAACTATATTTTCATTTTTATTACAAGCATATAAAAAATCTCCACACGGATGAACATACAAATATATGAATGCATTTTTGTCTTGTATGAGAATATTTCTATTTAATTCATGTTGTTCATTCAATTTTTCCCTCATACTTCTTCTATAATTAAAAGGTTGTTTCTTTTTTTTTAACATTTTGCTTACATCTGTAATTTGAACCGTGCAATCATCGCTAGCTGAAAATAAAACATTTTTCATCGGATGAAATTTCAAGCAATTAATTTTCCCCATATGTTTATTATCAATGATGTGAACTTTTCTCTTCTTAATATTATCATAAATTTTACATATTTTTATAATATTATCAGACCCACCTGAGCATAGCACATTTCTCGTGCTATTCGTTGCACAACTTGTGCATTTATTTTGATGAATTAATTCAACTCGATCACTAATGTCGTAGGAGTATACTTTTCTCTCATATCTTTCCTTTTTTAAATTATCAAAATTTAAAACGTTCATGCTGTTGCTGTGTGATTGTAAATTTCTGTTGAACACATGATATGATCTTAACTTTTTTATTTTTTCACTCGCCTCTTTGTCTCTCCCCCCTCCATTTTCTCCATCTTCTCCATCTTCTCCATCTTCTCTATCTTTTCCATCTTCTCCATCTTCTCTGTCTTCCCCTGCTTTGTATATACCCTTTGTGTATAACTTAAACAGATAATTTTCACTAGCCGTTTTGCTTTCTTCCAAATTTATTTCTCTTCTCAGTGCATCAAACGAATCCGTTAAGTTGTCATCACGAAGTTGCTTCAGAACCGCCTCATAAAATGCTATTTTGTTGATATCCCTGAACTGTTTTGTTCGTTTTTCTTTTCTTCTGTCATTACTTGGATTGTCCAATCCATTTGTACAATTCTTTTGATTCTCCACACATGTATTTGGTGTTTGGTTTACAAATGCGTCCTTTTTATGACATTCTTCATCTCGCTTGTTTTTCTCACAATGGATATTTTTCTCATCTTGGATGTTCTGCTCACATTGGCCATTTTTCTCATCTTGGTTACTCTCCCCGATTTGATGGCTCCTCTCGTCACCCCCATGCTTTTGGGAGAAAAAACTACTAACACTTAATCCTTTCATTAATGAGTTACTTTACGATCTGCGTTCCTTAGCACATCTCGGCTGTGAACTAAAGGTATACATAAACTTCACCTCTGATATAAGCGAGGGAGAAGGGACCCTCCTATATCTACTTTCTTTCCCTATTTAATTAAATTGTATATATATATATATATATTTGTACAAAAATAAGTAGTTGCCAAAGGCTACATTTTTACTACCTTCAAAATGTTGTAAAACGAAAAAAAAAAAAAAAAAAATTTTTTTTTTTGAAGATTCTTGTTGAGTAGATATAAAAAAGTCTCCTTTCTGTAAAATGCTAATCACCATCAATAATCCAAAAAAAAAAAAAAAATAAACATGTGATGCAACGAAGTTTAACTTCTTTACATCTCATTTGCATATATATATATATATATACATATATATGCATAAGTGTGCGAAATTGTGCAATTTAAAACCCACTATGAACCTTACCCCCTGCTATTTCTCTATGTTTAAAATGAAGATCCCTCGGTTTTTCTTCCCTTTTTGAAAAGGCACGTAGAGATGAATCCCCTGGGGAACATAATTAAGTAAATATATTTATTCATACATATACATATATGTACATTTATATACATATATATATATATATACATATACTATATGCACACTTTTGTTTTTTTTTTTTTTGTGAACAAATTTTCATTTGTTTTCCTTCTCTTTCTAATCAAGCATTGGAAAAAAATGACACTTGGGGAAATGGTTAAATGGTAAGTATAGGAAATTTTTGCTTTGTATCCCAAAATTTAGAGTAGCATATTTAGTGGTATATCTCTAGTGACATAAGGAATGACAAAACGTTTTTCTGCTCATTAGTCTGTGGCACCATGTAGGTAATGTTTCTTTTAAGCCCAGATGGGTACTTTTTTCCTAGTTGTGCACATGTAAGAATTTTATATTTATACTAATGTGCACGTGTTTTTATATGTTTAAAATGAAGGAAATACTTCCACATTATTACTCATATTTGTTATTCTTCAATTTATGTGCAAAATTAATTTAGAGAATTAAATCAATAGATAAAGATAAATATAGTGTGTATATGTAAATTTTACAACTTAAGGGAAAAAATCTTCGCAAAAAAAAAAAAAAAAATTCATACTTCACAGATTGTTAATCACATGGTTATGTTATAGGAAGAGTTATCAGTCACCATAGTACTATCACATACAAAGTATGCTACTCTGTGACTTTTTTTTTTTTTTTTTTTTTTCCAATTTGGATTACATAGACGACAAATATTATAATTATTGATCTATCTCTCTATACAGTTGTGTGTATTCACGAACAAATGATAACTGTCTTGTTATTTCGCTCCTGCCAAATGGGTTTGGATAATTTTAGGTTAAAATGAAAACGCGTTCATCAAATGAAAAAACCATGCATCGAAGGTCTTCGCTTCCTCTTTTCTTCTGCATTTATGGTAAAGTTCACCATGTAGGTTTAAAGAGCCACTTTCTTTTTCTCGTAAAATGCTGTGTTCAGAGCAGGAGTGCAGAAATGTACAAAGACAGATACAGGCACATACAAACACAGTGAATGATTGCGGTCATCAACTTTTAGTGTTGAGAAATTACTGAACTGAGGATGTGTCATCTAAAATGGGTATGACTTTTAAGTACTGATATGTCTCTCACTACATTCCTGGAAAAAAAAAAAAAAAAAAAAAAAAATGAATGCAGAAAATGATACGGAAAGTGATGCAAAAGCTGAGGTAAAAATAAAAAGGGAAAAGTTTTATTACTTTTTTTTAACTCATTAATTACAAAGAGAATAATAACGTAAAAAGTGAAGATTTAAATACACTTTAAAAACGCGTTTGTCGAAATCATCACAAATGCAAAAGTTAACACTTTTTATTTTATTTATGAATCGCACTTTTCGAGAAAACAAGGAAGTGTATTTTATTATTTTTATTGTTTTTTTTTTTTTAATACCTCTCCATGTTTTTGCTATTAGACTTTTCCGACACCGATTTGAAAATTTCTTCAGCTTCTGTTCTCCTCGTTGGACATAAGCGAAAGGGGGAAGAGTGGGAAATGAAAACCAAATCAAAAATCAGAACAAAAAACAGAACAGAAACCAGAACAAAAAACAGAACAAAAACAGAAAGGACGAGAAAAACGTAAACGGAACAATTCCAGCACTTCGCTTTTCACTCAATCGATTTCATATGTGCATGGAACAATCGTTATTTGTTTTTCTCCTCCTTAGTTAAATACTTTTATTATTCTACACATGATATTTTTGAGACTGACTAGGTTGTGTGATTCCTTGTGGCCCAGACATTTACAAGGAGGGAAAAAAGTTTTTAGAATAATTAAAAGGTGTATACTGAACTAGGAATATTTCGTTTTTAATCAATTAGGAGTGTTTTTGTTTTGTATATATTTCAAGTGCATGCATACAAAAATGTCTATGAATAAAAGTGTTCCAATTTTTAAAACTCATATGTTCGATTATTTACGCTGGAAGAAGTTAAAAAAAAAAAAAAAATAAAAAAAATAACAGTAACAATAACAATAATAATGATAAAAAAAAATAAAATAGGGCGTTCGTTAGTTGCCATAGGTAGTGCACAGTGAATTCAAAATTTTAGAATTTTTCTGCCGCATTTTTTTTTTTTTTTCTATCCCTTTGCGCTGTTTAACTGTGTGCAGAATCCCTCATTTTTCTGTTTTTCATTTTTACAAATACTTTCAAAAACCACAGCAACTACGTCAACACGACTTGGTTTCAATGATCTGCATTACCCCTCTTCTCATCATATACAAATTAGAACATAAAATTTTTTTCATACACGCATGCGTGTTATTTTTACATGTAAAACCTATCCCTGTAAATGTGTTTGCACGAATATGTCTATCTAGTTTTTTTTTTTTTTTTGCCTGTCCTTCCTGTGACAAAACTTATTTAAACTTTTACATGAACAGGCAAGGTGTAAAAGAGATGATATGCGCAAAGTGGCACAAATCATTTACGATAATAATTTTTCTGCTTTTATATTTAAATAATGTAGTTCAAGCAGATATAAATGGCATCAAATATGTGAATGAAGTTAATACTCCCGATCAACAGGACTTTACAAATGAGAAGAAAAGTAATTATGAAATAAATTCGAACGAGGAGCAAAGTGAGAATAATAATAATCACAATGCTGTGAATCACACTGTTATGAACGAAACTACTATGAATAACATTCCTATGAGTGGTAACAGCACAGAACAGTTAAAGGTAGATAAACATACGCAGGAGTATAACGATTTATTGAATTCACAAAATGTAGCAAACAATATGGAAAAATATTTCATAAGAAAAAGACAAGATAATGCAAACCATACTGATGTCCACACGGTGGATGAAAAATCGAGTTCGCATGAACATGTGGAAAAAAATACCATCGCAAACGTGCACAGTATGAACAATGAAGAATACAAAAATGTACAGGGAGAAATACTGCAGACACATAATTATGGTAAGGAAAATCTCGATTCTTTATTGTCTGATGTTGGAATTGCTAACCGAGATGTCACAGCTCAGGATGAGGCTGTCCCAGGAAATTCCACGGGTGATGGTGCAGGTAGCTCCACATCAGGTGGAGGAAGTAAAAACGGTGAAAATTCTGAATCACAAAAAAGGCACTCAGATAAAAATGAGGGTGGATCAAGTAATTCCGATTCTAGAAATGATGAACAATCAGTGGAGCAGAAAGGACATACAAACAATGAACAAAATGATTCATCATCCCCAAAAGACTCACCCCAAAACGGTTTACAACCGAGTACATCTGCCAAATTGGACGATCAGAATAAGGATGGCACTTCTGAACAGCCATCCAGTGATACAGATCCATCAAGCAGTGAAAACTTAAAAGATGCTGATGCAGAGTCGCAAGAACTTCCTTCAGAATCTATAGATCATGCAGATAAAATCAAGAACACCCTACTGAAGGAACGGAGAGATATTAAAGAGACAACTAGCATGATAGATAATGCTGTATATAATATTGAAAATTTAATTTTGCAAACAAAATTTTACACCACAGCCATTAAAAATTTTGTGCATTTCAAAGTTAATCACATTTGTGAGTATTCTAAATGTGGATCCAATGCTCGATGTTACATAATTGAAAAAGATAAAGAAGAATGTCGATGTAGAGCTAATTACTTTCCAGATGATAGTGTCAATTATTTTAAGTGTATACCTAAGACAGTAAAGGACTGTTCAAAGGATAATGGCAATTGTGACATAAATGCAGAATGCTCAATTGACAGTAACAACAATATAAAATGTCAATGTAATTTTAATTACATTGGGGATGGTATTTTTTGTGTTATAGGTTCTCAGGCTAAGCAATCATTGTATTTCCTTCTCATACTCCTCATTTGCTTGCTTCATATGTTTTTCTTTTTTTGACTCAGTAAGAGGAATATATGCAAAATCGGTCAAATAACTTTTTTTCTAAAGAGAAGCAAAAGTGATATGCAAAATATGTGGACAATAAAAGCTGTGCAAAAAAAAAAAAAAAATAGGAGTTTTATCCCATCTTCTTCTGTTCTCAAAATTGTATATTTTCATAGCATATACGGGATCTCATAACATGTCAAAGGGAGATAATATATGTGAAAATTAAATTAAAAGCATTATTTGTGAGCAAAATTAATTTTTTTTTTTCCTATACTGAACATGAACTTTAGTCACTTTTCTCGTCCTTGTTTAATCTCAATCTTGATGTTGTATAATTTTTTTATTTTTCCTGGTTAATGTAATTTTTTAGTTTTTTTTTTTTTTTTTTTTTTTCAGTTTTTAATAAATCTACGTAACTTTTTTCTTCTCTTTCTAGTTTAATTTTTTTTTTTTTTTTTTTCAGTTTTTAATAAATCTACGTAACTTTTTTCTTCTCTTTCTAGTTTAATTTTTTTCTTTTTTTTTCTACGCACACATTATTCAAAACATGGCATGTAGAAGAATACACTTTGCTCTAGGCATACCATATGTGAGCGTTTATTTAAAAAAAATATATATCTTTTATTGAAGAAATGGATTCTTCATATTTTTGCAATTAAGGGAAAGTCAGAGGGAGAGTGGAATTTTACCCTCTTCTAGGACATATATGATAGAGCAAACATATGATGTTGAAAAGTAGAATGACAAATATTCTTGTTATGGGTGGGAACTCAACCCAATTGGTACGCACATGCACACACAATGATTATAAATTTTTTATTTATTTGAAAAGAAGGGAATTATTCCTAGGTGTAGTACGCACAAATAAATCGGGTAACGACAACTACTTAAGGAACAATATCACTCATTTGATCACTTGCAGGAAACACCTTGAGACTAGAGATGTCACTTGGATTTACCCTTTATTTTGGAGAACCACAAAATGGCACTCCTTCAGCACGGTTATAACTAAATTTACTGGGGAAGGACGAGAAGAACACATGAATTTTGAACAAATGGTGAGAATCCTTAAATCATTAGTAAAGGGAAAACCACCATGTTTGAGTGAAAAAAAAAACACTGAAAGAAAAGTCAATTTATTATTACCAGCCATATATAAAGAGTGTGAAAAGAATTATATTCACTTTTCTTGTATTTTGCACAATTTTCACAAGTTGAGAAATAATTTGACAAAGGAGTATAGAATAAAGGTGTACAGTAAATTTAGGGATCTATTTCTTCGTAACATTAGTTTCTTTTCCATGAAAGAAATGACAATCATATTGAAATGTTTCTTAGAGGAGAGAATTGCAAACTGTGATAAAATGGTGCAATTCTGTCTATATAAATTTATATATTTCTTATGTATTGACATTTTACACAAAAGGAAAATCGACCATTTCTTTTACTCCCGTTTTCTGTTTATTTTACATACATATTTTAAGGAGTGCATAAAACATTTTTTTTTGTTCAATGTTGGGAACATAAGCAAAGAACCAGAAATGAACAGTTTTTACAACGCAGTGTATAATTCGAATAGTAAAACTTTGGATAATATTCATATGAATTATCTAAAAAATGGATTGTCCAGACATGAGCATAACTTTTTCAATTTACATGACGTATCTTGTTTTATGTATTTACTCAAGGGATGTAATTTGAATTGTTTATCTTTGTACACATTCTTGTCACATGTTTATGTGTCCCTGCACTTTTGGGGGAATATCAACACCCGCTTTCATGAACATATAGAACATTACTTTTTGAGATATGAAACGAATCCCAAATTTTACTTTTCTGAAAGGAAGCGTACATGTGAAAGTAGAGATCCGATGAGAGATGAAAAATCCTTGGGGACACATTCCATTAGGAAAGAAGAGTTAGGGGTACACGGGGAAGACACGAGGGGGGAAGAAATGGGAGAAGAAAAAATGGGAGGAGAAAAAATAGGAGGAGAAAAAATAGGAGGAGAAAAAATGGGAGGAGAAAAAATGGGAGGAGAAAAAATGGGAGGAGAAAAAATGGGAGGAGAAAAAATGGGAGGAGAAAAAATGGGAGGAGAAAAAATGGGAAAGGAAGAAGAGATACTGGAAAGCATGGCCGATGGGGCCAGAGCGCACGACTCGAAAAATAACAAAGTAATAACAGTGAAAGATGAAATAATGCAATATACGAAAAACTTAATTGAAAAAGAGAAGCATTACAAGCATTTTTTTTTTTCACCTGAACAAAAAAATGGGGAAAAAAAAAAAAGTAGGGGCATACGAGAAAATATTCATAGTATGTGTGTTATTATTCATAATAGCATAAAAAAGAAAGAGACGAATAAATTCACGTATGTTTTGTCAAATTATTTGTTATTAAAATATTTAAATTTTATAAATTTAATTGACATATGCAATATCTTTGAATTGTTCATTTTCGATAGTACAGTTATGGAAAAGGAGTCAACTATTTACAACACTTTTTTTGCAAAGATTCGAAACTTAATCTTGGCTCAAGGAAACACAAAGACTCTTGCCATATTTTGCATAAGCACCTCTCGTGTGAAGACAGAACTCAGCGTGTTATTTATGGATGACATTCTTTCTCTCTATCGCCTCGTTTTGCAAAAAAAAAGGGGCCTAAACGGAGGGGGAGGAAATGAGAGAGGAAAAAATTTGGAAAGCAGCAAAAGCTGGTCATTTCCCTTTGGAAGAGAAAATACAGTAATATTTTGCAACATAGCTAATTTTCTGTTAGGTCATAAACTCAGTTCAATATTTTATTTGTTCTACTTGAGGAAGTTTAACGACTTCTTAAGGACCTTGCTTGTTCAGAACAAAAGTGACAAGTATTGTGCCACAATAAGTTTAATTGACATGTATGACCTGCTTCGAACGTTTATGAATGTTTTAAAAATTTACA
Source organism: Plasmodium gonderi (assembly GCF_002157705.1). Lineage (NCBI taxonomy): Eukaryota > Apicomplexa > Aconoidasida > Haemosporida > Plasmodiidae > Plasmodium > Plasmodium gonderi. The sequence continues at coordinate 1,292,841 of NW_021628936.1, forward strand.
AAAAAAATGATCATTTCAATCAAAGACGAAAAGAAGAAATTTCAATTCACTTAAATATATGCATTGTGCATTTGTCACATTTTTTGGAATATATTTGTTTTAGAAAGATAACATCTCAGGAAGATTATTTTTCTAGGAATGTGTCAACCATGCATGCAAACGCAGAGCGCTCGAAGAGAATAAAAATTATGAACAGGTCATGTTATTTTTTTAATTTGTTACTAGGTTTGTTTAAAAAATTGCAAATGGAAAATATTTTCAGTAGCAAAACTGAAGAAATATTTATTCATGCATTAGCATCTTTTAAGCGTAATATTTGCAAAGATTATGAAGACATAATTTTTAACGGTAAAGACAAAAGCAAAACTCAAAACAGCAAAAATTACATGCACGTTTTGAACTTTCATTTTATGATAAACGATGTGTATGCTGTAAGGTGAACATTTTGAGAATATGTGGGAATAACGCACTTTGGACTTTTGCACTTGTCTTGAAAACATTTATCCACTTTCTTCTTTTTTTTTTTTTTTTTTTTTCTTTTTCTTCTCCTTTTTTCTTTTTCTTTTTTTTTGTTTTTTTCGTAGATAAGGAGCTGGTGCAAAGTTCTGCAGTGCAGCTTTTCCCATTCATAACTTTGCCAACTCCACATTTAAAACTGTTCGATTCATCTTTTGCGTCCATTTTCGAAAAGGTCAATTTTGTTTTAGTGTGGCTTCGAATGTGTATATCTACATATATACAAATGTAGATATACACATATATACACATTTGTGTATATGTACTTCCTTGTTGTATTTGTGCCCCGCAGACTTTTCATTTTTATATGTAACACAACTTATTTTTATGCATTTCAAACAACTGCTGATAAAATGAGGCTTCAAAATGTAACCATAGTTTACATTTGAGCTCATTTTTTTTATTCACATTTTGAGGTACATTTGGTCTGTATCTTTTTTTTTTTTTTTTTTTTTTTTTTTCATTTTTTTCCATTTAAGACATAATGAAGATATTATTTATCGAAAGTGATGAGAAAGGACTGTTTCAGCTAAGTTTACTGAATTGTTCTACATAATATTATTATCCCTGGAATAATTAATGGCTCATGTATATAGGTATATGTGCCACTTCACTTTTGTTCTTCCTGCATGGATCTGTTATACAAGGGATTTAAAAAATACATCTTCTTTTCCTAACCCCCGTGGCACAAGGGAAAAATAATTGAGAAGAAAAATATAGGGTATGAAAAGGCAACCTAAACCACTCTTCTTTTCAAGCTATCAAAGCAGCTCCTTTTTTTTTTTAAGTAATAAAAAAAAAATAAAAATTTGAAAAATTTCTCTTTTTTTAATTCAGTTATCTATGAAGGAAAGTGTTTTCACCTGTTATAATTAGCACAAATATATTTCGTCTGCTTTTTTGAAATTTGCCTTTTTGAAAGAAGAATGCTCAAGGGTGCGTCCCAAATGAGGTTCATTTGGAAATTGCTACTACATGCGCTTGTAGGTAGGCTCATAAATGGGCCGGTAAATACAAACTAGCACATAAGTACATATGTATATGTACATATACACATGTAGACATGGACATATATATATATATACATACATATACCCATTAGAGGAACAAAGAAATCCCTCATGTTATAAACATTGCAAAGGTCATAACCCAATATTTGACACTATGCTGGTTGACAACAATGTATTCAGTTTTTAAGAAGTTTAAATGGTAAAGATTTACACAAAATGTAGCAGAACACAATTCCTTCACAATCTTGTTAGTAATAAAAGAGTATTCCATTTTTTTTTTTTTTTTTGTAAAATAAGAAAATTATTTTTACAGAATTGTCAACTTTGTTCCTTCTTTTTTTTTTTTTTTTTTTTTTTTTTTTCCATTTTAGCAAAACATAGACACAAAGATGAAATTCAGCTTACTGTACATTCTATGCATTCTATATTTATTCGTTATTTTAATAAACTCCTCAGACGATTTAGTGTACGAAAAAACAAAAAGATTTGTAAACGAAGCTGACGAATGCTCTCAGGAAGATATAAATTTCATGGACGAATACACCACAAAATTATACTGGATATGGACAAATAACTTTTTCAGATATTTACGAGTCAAAACATATATTTATGAAAATGATAAGATTTACGAAAAAATAAAAAGACAAAATAACAACAAGGTTGATGTACTGAAGGATGATTTTTTTAATTATAATGAGAGAGATGAATTTATAAGAAACGCATTAACAATTTTGTCAAATGAGAAATCTCTGAAGAAATCGATAAATATACACAGCCCTAAGAAGAAAATAAAATTTTTTCAAGAATTATCCGAAAGGCGATTAATTTACCTGTTAATCAGAGAAAGAAGAAATTTAATAAATTCATGGAACAAATTCAAAATGTTTGAAAACTTCCGAGATGTTTTAAATTCTAAGTATTATTATCATAAAAAGATTTCACAAAATCAGTGGGAATTTAAAGCTGACGATAATGTAATACCTGACCCAAATGAAAAAAATGATGACGATAAAAACGCCCAAGTAAAAAATAAAAGAGTAAAAAATGTTATCACGTTTAACATTGCTGAAATACCGCTCATGAAGGACATACCATTTGACTTCTATGACAAGAATAAGTGGAACAACTATTTCTACTCCTTCAGTGATGATGAATAAATGGGCGTGTGCAAATTGGGAAAACAGAAACAAATTTCCTATATGGGAAAATGTTCTTGCACCTTCTTTTATTCGAATTGTTTCTATGCGCACTGTGGTGAAACCTGCACGATATTTTTGCTTTGCTCGTGTAGTGTTTTGTTCTGTTCGTGCCGTGTTTTGCTCTGTACGTGTAGTGTTTTGTTTTGTTTTTTTTTTTTCAAACGTTTTTAAATAGCTACTAAATACTAAGGTAGTTGTCCTTCCCTACATTTGCTGCTAATTCAGAGTTAACTTTTATGCTTAAAAATAGCAAAAAAAAAAAAAAAAAAAAAAAAAAAAAAAAAAATACATACACCCACATGGGGCATATACAGGTGCGTTAATAATTTTAGTACACATATGAGTAATATGATGCAAAAAATGGCCCCATTGTATGAACATTAAGAAAGAGAGATGTTCCCTAAAGGAGGATAAAATATTCATGCATTTTGGAAAAAAAAGGCAAAAAAAGTGAACACGAAGAAGAAGAAGACGGCGAAGAACTACTTTTCCATTGGGTAAAAAAATTTTGGAGCAATTTTTTCTTTTAATTCAATTTGATTCTTGCAAAAGTGTATAAAAAAATAGTCCCTAATTTTTGCATACCATGTAATATTTGTTAGTGCTGTTTTTTTGTTTTCTTCATTTTTATGTGCTTCAATTAGATTTAAGGCAGCTATTTTGTACTTCACATATCTATGATACTTCAAAGGGTTGTAGTCTTTATTATGTAAATGTGTCTTTTCATCGATATCGTCATAAATTGTATTTACATCACTTAGGCTTAATTCCAAAACATTCTTATCTTTCCCTACATGGTAAAGAATAAAAACGGTATTATACTCTCTACATACATCGATGAAAATAACCTATGCACACACATGAGAGTACAGTAGAACACATACATGTCTTTTGATAAGTGTATGTTTTTTTTTTTTTTTTTTTTTTTTTTTTTTGTTCTCTCTTTTACCAACACGAATTCTCTGAATTGGCCTTTTTCCATAGAGCAAAGTGTTGGAAACAACTCTTTTGGGTATGAGATTTAACATTTAATCAGACGGGGAGATTTAATTATGAAGAAGAATATTCTTGTGTTTTTTTAAACGTGAAAGAATATGTATTTCCGTAGGGCATTTGCTTCATTCCCCATAAAACAGAAAAAGGATTCAAACAAATATATTTATCTTTGTACAAAACAGGTTTATATATATGTATAGGAATACTTATAGTCGGGGAAAACATGCAATGGAAAGAGTTTTTTTTTTTTTTTATTTCCTTATTTTTGTGATTTTATTCGTTGGAGAAATTGTTGAATATTTACTTATATAGCTTGTATTAATAAGTGCTACATATACATTCGTACTAAAAAAAAAAAAAAAAACAAGTCTCCTTGATTCATTTTTTTGAAAAATGAAGCACAAATGAAGATATATTTTTTTGTTATTATTGCTACTCTTTTTTTTTTTTTTTTTTTTTTTTTTTTTTTTTAAGGTACATAAAACATAACATACTTTAATATTTTTTTTCTTCGCGTCTCAACATTTACAAACTAAAGCATAGTGATATGAATTTCTTTTGCATGAGTTTAAAGGCTGAGTAAATTAAAAATGGAACTTAACGCATTATTGCATGGATTTTTTCTTGCACTGTAGTGTATTTGAAATAATACATTACAGTGCATAGTACTATATATTATTTTTCCCAATTTGTATGCAACTTGAAAGAAAATATGTGTAGAAGCATATGTGCGCTCAAACGGTGGTAAATGTGTGAACAAGTATAGATTATTTTTCTAGTTTTTTTTTTTTTTTTTTTTTTTTTTTTTCTTGACTAGGTATTTGGGAGCGCATCCATTTGATGAGAGGGGTAGCATTCTCCTTTAATAAAACAAAATTCCATCTAAAGAACAGTAGTACATACTCCACACCTTAATTGGGTATATATATGTTCCTACAACTTCAAGTGAGAAGCGTTTTACAACCCTCAAATGAACTTTACAGAGAAGACATACAAAATAAAGAACTTTTTTTTTCATGCATAAATATCAGAAAGAATATAAATTTCCTAATTTTAAGTCAAGTCAAAAGGCTTTTTATTTTTTTTTTTTTTTTTTTTTTTTTTTTTCATTCAACACGCACATTTGCCCTTTCTTCTCTTTTTCAATTCCTCAATACTGTAGAAGTGAGGGAGAAGGGACTTAGAATAGGATCTATCAATGAATAACAAACGAAAGAATATCATAAAATATAAAAGAGTTGTGGGCATAGAAATATAAGAACATTCTCTGAGCCACCTCTTACATACACTAAGAAGTGTACATTAAATCATATTTATGTGCAATTTTTAATAAAAAGTATTGAAAAACATACCTTCATATTAATACACTTGCCAATTACAAAATAAGGCGCACATAGGAAGGTTTCAACATCCTTTATGTTGCTATAACTTTTTCTGATTTTAATTCCATTTTATCACTTCTGTTGAAATGGTGTACAATACAGCAGAGCACAATGTCTAATGGACAATACGATATAAAAATAGGCATATGAATAAGGACAAAAAAAAAAAAAAAAAAAAAAAAAAAAAAAAAAAAAAAAAAAAAAAAAAAAAAAAAAAAAAAAAAAAAAAAAAAAAAAAAAAAAGAAAAAAAAAAGAAAAAAAAAAAAAAAAAAAAGGAAAAACATAAAAGGGAAAAAGGGTATAAGAGAAAAAAAAAAAAAAAAAAAAAAAAAAAAAAAAAAAAAAAAAAAAAAAAAGATGATGTCAAACCTATATGATCATAGTAATGGAAAATAGCTTAGTATACATGTGCATACTTAAGAATATACATGTAGAACCGTTTAATATTTAATTAGCTATTTTTTTTTTTTTTTTTTTAAAAGTGGGTAAAAAGGAAAAAAAAAAAAAAAAAAAAAAAAAAAAAGGATACAAAACC